>NW_014554365.1:161342-214313 GCF_001313825.1 Dinoponera quadriceps
CCCCCCCCCCCTTCCTTCTCGTTTCTTCCTTCTCTTTCCTCTTTGCACCCCTGTCTTCCGTTTCTGGCCGTTCGTATCGCGCGCGTCATCGAATTGCGCCACTTTGGAAATCCCCCTCGTGGAAACTGTACCTACATTACCGGCCACAGATTATTCCAGCTTGAAAAGCTTCCGGTGTTTGAGCGTGTTTCCCGCGAATTAAATTTGTACCGGCGCTCGCACTCCGCTTAACAGCGATATTATTTTTTCTCAATACGCTCGCCTCCCCTCCCCCACCTTCCCCACGTGCGTTTGAACGCGACGATAATTTACGTCGCGCTCCGATCGTTCGAACGCCGCCGGCGGGATAAAGAGGCGCTTAAAAACAAGGAGGGAGATTGACCATGTACGTAAGTACGAGGTGGCATGACTACACACGATCAATCGGCCTTAAATTTTTCAGGAACATACCACGCTGCCACGCGAAACCGGTCTCGCGTACCGATCAGTCTTCGCTCCTTCTCCCTCTCTCTCTCTCCCATAACTACATATTTATTACATCTAAATTTCAGATTCGCGTGCGTTCGTAATAAAGCCCGCGGGTAATTTTGCGGGAGAGATTACCGGCGAATTTTCCTCGTTCCAGAAATCGAACGATCCCACCACGGGGAGGAGGGGGTGGGATCGTAATCTGCGAGTCACGATGTTGCCCACGAGGTTGCCCATTCGCCCATCAACCGCGCGGTATTAAACGGCTGCACATCCCGAACGGCTCGAAAAACGCCCGGTATTTGAACTTCTCCGCTGACGTTATTGACTTTACGAAGATGTCCTTTACAGCGATGATTTTTCCATATTTTCGTTTGCATATTACGTGAAATCTATTACAAAATGTTGACATATACGAGCTTCATAGAGACGGTAATAAGCAGTAATTACAGCGTTGTGTGTCAATTTTTTTGTAATGAACTTTATATATAATATATAAATAAAAATATCGTAGACTCGTCCTTCGGAAGGACATCTTCGCAACGTCGATGAGTGTAGTCAGCGGAAAGATTCAAATAGAAAAACGACCGCTTTTCGAGCCGCTCGGGTGTATATAGCCCCTTAAAGATCGAGGTATGTTTGGTCTCGATGGAAAAGCGCGCACCGGCCGGCAGAGACATTCGTCATTCGAGTTTACAAAAGCCTCGTTACGCGCATCCGCGATACGCCCGCGCAGCTTAATCCGTCCTTTCGACTCGCCGGCGTGATATCGCCGGATCTGTTGTGATGTATGACGCTGTTATCGCACAACAGCCGCAACTGGAAGGAAGATCAAGCGTCGTCCGTACGTCCGTCCGTTCCGCAGTCGCAGCTCGCGAACGCGAAGGTGCATAATTACCGGCTGTTTGCCCGGGTTGCCTAAGAAGCCGCTGTTAATACATCGCGGATGATAATGGCTGTCTTCATTAGCAGACGTATAGACGCCCGTAATCCGTTCAAGTTAGCTTGAGTTCGGCTTACCTGTTCTCTCCCTCCCTCCCTCTTTCTCCCTCACCACCCCCCTAGGAAAGCAGATCAGCGTCGTCCCGGTCGATCTCGGTAATCTCCGCTATCTCAGCGAAGCATGATGAATGCAGGTCGTTAATAGCGAGGACTTTGGGGATTTCACGTCGGGATACAAAAGTGTGCCTTCGCTCGCGTCCTCCCCACCCCTCGTCATTTCATCAGCGTTTACATTCGAATCAACGTTAGACGTTTTATAATTCATCTCCCGGGAAGAAATCGGATTCAAAGCGGAGGGATATAACGAACGGGACAAGCTCTCGTGTTTATAATGTGTAATGTGTTCTTGTATGGAGAAAGAGAGAGGGAGAGAGAGAGAGAGAGAGAGTTATAAATATGTATTAATAGTTACAAAATATTTTGAAGAATGGAATTGAATGATTTCGTAATGCTAAATATCTAATAATAATCATCAAACATTCGATAACAGATATATACGATAGCTATTACTATGTGATTTAATCGATTTAACTCTGAATAAAAGCCATTCATATTGCAGGCCAACTAAATATTTGGTAATTAGGTGCTAAATTTCGCAACAGTTGCCAAATATTCCGAGATCTCCGGTTAAATGCACTTAGTAAGTAATTGCCGGTCTTCTTTTCCAGTGCATATCGCTGAAATGTCACTGTTGTAAATTACGCGCTGTAAAATACGCAGCGCAGTCTGCATTTTTCTAAACGGATACACGAAACAGCGATATATTTTACCAGCGACATTGAGAATTCCAGCTGGGACTAGCCGGAACGTTTCCCCGAGCGCATTTTAACGCGTCTCCGGTGTGCACGACGATTTACAACATTTTTACATTCGCGAAAATATAATATTCAGCATTCCGGTGGATTTCGCGTTCGATTATCCGCGTAACGTATGTTGCGGCATGCTCGGCGCGTTTCTAGATAAAGCCGCTGGTTTCGAAGCGATATCGTCGCACGGGTACCGTAACGATACGGAGAATCAGCACGGCGTGATTATCTTGCGCATTTCCGAATATCCATTTCGCGGCCTTCCGATAATAATTGGCGATCGCGCAGTTTATTCGCCGCGCGAACACGGCCGGCTACGGGCTCTCGTAATCGCGCTCACGCTTCGAAAACGCGCGGCTTAAATATCCACAATGCGCCGTTGATTAACGGGGGGATTCGACGAGCGATGGTAAAAACTTGATAAACGAATCGTAATCGTGAACACGGGCTTTCGCGCCGCACCTCGCCGCTCGACGTTACGCGATGCCCGTAATGATTTATGAATATTAATCGAACGGTTAAGCCCCGGTACTCGAATCGCGCACAATCGAGCGCGCTGTCAACGCGTTCGCGGCTTCGATCGCGGAATTAAACGAAACGCTACGGGCAGAATGAGTGCGCGGCATGCACTCACGATTCGTTTACATAGCAACGATTGCGGACGACACTCGCGCGTCGATACGTTGCAATGCGCAACCCTCCGGAGTAGTGGGTCATGACATTTCGGGAGAGCGAGCCGATAATTATTATTATAGTGATTAAATAGCTACGAGGCCCGCGCGGCCGCTAATGACAACCGTGACCGAGCAGAGGGATATCGACTCTCTTAACTCGGGAATAGTCACCTGGGTTCACTTCATATCCCAGCGATGAGAAAATGAAGCTTATGCTGCGATGGGTTTTTCTACTGATCGGCAATCAATATCTACCTTTCATTCAGACATTTAGAGGTTTAACGCGTGCAACGAGAATCAGTTGTGACCCGTCTTATTCATGGTATATAAGTCTGTAAAAAGCTCGTTTCGGGCGCAAAACATATACGCTTGAAAGTTTCGAATTTTTTCACTTAAAAATAATTTTTATGTTATACATTTATGTAATATACATAAATACAAATATTTATGTATAACATGAATATATACATATTACGTACAACACATATAATACGCAAATATGACATATGCTTTCAATCATATGCCGTATTTAACGTAATCCGTATGACGACGAGAGATTTCGAACTCGGGTTCCATCGGGACAAGCGTATCTTCTCAAATATGGTGTAAATTAATTCGATAATACATAATTAAGTATATTTCGGGCAAAGTCATTGACAATATCTTAAGAGTGCAATTAAAATAATAAAAAAGAAGTAATAAATATAATATCTTTGTTCACTGTTTCTGCAATTAGATTTCTCCGGTGGAAACGGTTGCTGCTATTAACAGGCTTTTGCAGGGAAATTTTACTGATTTGCAGTTCTATACTTATATCTATAACCACTATTGACTGCTTCTCAGTGATAATACACTGATTGCACTTTAGAGAGAAGATATATTTATATATTTCTTTGTATCTTTTATTTTACTTCTCTCTCTCTCTCTCTCTCTCTTTCGCAGAGTATGAATAGCCCTACGAGAAATTGAGGAACGGTTGGAGCACATTTCGAAGAAAATGATTCCGCGCGATCCCTTCGGCAGTTGAGCGCCAGCCTCGAGTTTTATGAGTTGTCGTGTACAGATCCGACGGCATCCAGGAATTTTATCGCTCAAAGTGCGCGTCGTTGCGCACTTTTACTTCGTTTCAGCTAAATTACTGCTGTCGGTACGTCTTGAACCGGGTTTTTACCCGGTCTTCTGAAATAAAAGCCGCGCAGCTACAAGGCACTCAAGATTATTAGAAAGCGTGCTTCGCGTTCACAAAGCGCGGTCGTCGTCTTTTTCCCGGCGACGGTGCGCGAGGACCGCCGGCGAATCCCGGTATCTTGAGCGCGTCTCGGTCAATCCATGATCTTCTCCTCATTCGACGGAAACTCGCTGATTAAAGGACCGATCGGATGGAGAGGCTACGACGAGGTTACGACGGTCCCGCGGTGTTATCGACCTGAGGGAGTTCATCGGGCGTGCTGACGTCGCGTGTAACTTATTCATTCCCCGACTTTATCGGAACTTTTCGCGCTGCGAAATTATCCCGGTATTAAGGAGAAAAATGTAATTAACGGGTATCGGGTGTATCGGGGGTGCAGCGGAAAATGTTGATTTATCGGTACCGAGACATTCGACTGGAGAACGCGAGCGTGATGGTGAGCCGAAAATACAAAAGCACACGAGAGCATGCGCGATTCTCCGACGACACATCATTCTTACATATCGCAACGTCGAGCTCTTACGGCACGTTGTTGCGGCCGTATTTTCGCTCTCCGTTATCACGAAGCCGTATAAGCGTACGACGCACAGAGAGAGAGAGAGAGAGAGGATAGTGCAAGCACATAGCGCCATGCACCGACGCCATACGGAGGTTTCGGTTGAATTTCGCCAAACAATGCAGTGGTTAATGCCAATGACACATACGCGTCATCTCGAGTGCGCGAGGGCTGGCGCAAGTGCCGGGATTCTGGTGCTGAGATAGGACAATGCGAAATCTCTATCGTGACGTCACGGCCGCATCACGACATACCTCGTATAGGTGAATCTAGGAACGTGACATAGCGCGACCGCCGCGACCGGCTTTTCAACCCTTTACTACTCCGATGCGAAACTTGCGCCGGTTAAACGCGATCTCGCCTCGCAACACCAAGCGGAAATTCTCGACTCGGGAATGTACGGCGCGTATATACGGACCCGCGCTGAAAAGTAATAATTCGTTCTTCGGTTCGAATTTTCTTTCACAATTTATAGTTCCGCGTCGCGCGCGCAGCGCGTGTGCGGATCCGTTATGATATTACAGCTCCAATTTCATTCCAACGTAATTCTACAGACTGCTGGGAAACTTTTGTTCCGATGAGCGCAGCGCGACGATGGGTTTTAACGTGGAATATAAAATATAAGAGGGCTGATTTATTCGCGTCGTTGGCCCATTCACTCGAGTGAAATGCTCCGTAAAAACCGTCCGTTCGGAGAAATGACTTATATAGACTTGATAGTAATAGTATCTGAATCTCTCTGGCTGGTACCAAATTTTCTATCATTGCTAAGAGACGACTGATATAAGTGAAATGTATTTACCACGAAGTGTAACTTTATTAGCTGAAATTATATTAGCATAAGCGGCTAAGATTCATTAGCTGTGTTCTCTCTCTCTCTCTCTCTCTCTCTCTTTCTCTCTCTCTGATTATACCACATACAAGGTGATTCGTTTAAAGTGACCGATTTCATTGTTAACAAAATTTTAAGATGTGAAAAAATAGTTTATACTGACACGTTCAGTACAAAGAGGGACATATTATAATGAAAACGATTATTTTATGAATAGAGGCGTTGAAGATATTTCAAGGTCGATTTCACTTCTTTAAATGAAATTGTACAACTTTTTAACGAAAATCGATTCCTCTGTTCATTTTGCGTAAAAAATCTAACGTCAGAAAAGTTGAAAACGAGCAATTCATTTGTTATTGATAAAAAAAAGTTTATCTGTTATTATTAGAAATCTATTTAATATATATTTCTCTTTATACTATCGTGTGGCTATGTTCAGAAAGATACTTATCAGTACTGCAAATCTATAACTCAAGTTGTATACATATCATATTTCCAGTACTTACAGTGAACATTGGAATATAGTCTATATATATAATGTATCAAGAAATATGTACTCAATCCGCTGTTGTATTAACCTTTTTCCCCATTTTATCCTAAATTTCCCTTTCTCTTTTGTAAAAACTTCATCCGTTTTTCATTTTTCAGTTTATCTTTATACTGTATTATTATTTCGATCGATAAACATTTCTCTATATTTGAAACATTCGCGCCTATTTTTCATGTATTTGTTTTTATAAGATACACTTGATACATACATGACAGATCAATATTTGCTATACACGTACCAATACGTATCACTAATTAAGTAGTAATTAACTTACATNAATCAACGAATCATCGATGATTGGAAACGTTTCATCGCGTAGAATATAAGTTTATTTAAATGACACTTTTCAAGAGTCGATGGGCTGCGATGCCATCTAAACCGAGTTTAAACCAACGTTCGTCATTTTAACTGACGTTTATGTAAACCTAGATTATTCGTCACCGATGGTGAAATCGGACACGAGTGTGTATACGTTGAAGCTGCGCGAAGACGGCGCGATTCAGCCGAAACCGGGCACAATGAAACAATCGTGACCAAAAAGCACCCTCGCCATTCCGAATCCCCCTCCCCCCACCCCACCCTCCCCTTCCCGTAGAATTGCTTTCTACGGGCGACTTGAAAACGCCGATTTTGCATTCGCACGGCGTGTTAGACGCGCGCACACACTCGTGGGTACAACAGTTGCGGCGCGCCTCTGTTTTCCTCGTTCCCGTTCTTCAGCCACACCGGTAACCCCCGTCGTTTGCGTCAGGATGGATAGATTTTGTTTGACTTTCAGCCGGCAACGCTAATGCCAATAACACGGTCGTGTCATCTCGAGAGCTCCAGCTGGCGCAGGTGCCGGATGCAGGACGAGCCAGGACAAAACGAATCTCTCCATAGCGACGTCACTCCCGTCGAGAGGACGTCACCCCGCGATCGGTTAATACATCGAAGCTTCCGTAAAATGATCCGAAAAGCGCGTTGTCGAGTCCGTGTGATCGCGCGCAAATACTTTCACCTCTCTCTCTCTCTCTCTCTCTCTCTCTTGCTAAAAAAAAAGGTAAAATAAAAGCAAAAAAGGGAGAGAGAGAGAGAGAGAGAGAGAGGAACGCGCACTGAGCTAGATTAAACTTCACCGGGTTTGACGTTTTCCTCTCCGAAGCAAAACAACGATGTTGTAACGATATTACAAAATTGTAATATTGTAAAGGAGACTTTAATACAGCGTCAATATTAATCACAAATAATTACATTCAGTTCTACTCGACGATACGGCCGTCTCGGTGTCGTATTTCCGATCGGACGAAATCTTCTCGCTGTTCTCTCGCCCGTTCGCTCGAATTCCTCGCTAAAAGGTAAAAAGCACGAATCAGGGGATCTCGTCCGGAGGATAGTGCGCATTGCGGACATGGCTGAAAGCGGAACTAGTCGATCGCAGCGATCGCGAGGCGGGGACCGAGCGGCCGATATTATTTTACTGCAAATAAAGTCAAAAGAACGACCAGATGAACATCCTGTACAACTTTCGGATTGAATTATCTCGGCTGCTGGCGGATAAGCTCTTGGAGCACCGCCATGGAAAAATGTATCTATCCCAACCGACGAATAACGCTCGAACGGACCGGCGAAAGGAGCGCCTTTCCCAATGGCGACTCGAAAGATTTTCGCGCGAGCGTAATCGGAACAGACAGCCCCGAAAAATATATCCCGCGAACGCATCGTCCTCGATGCGCAGCCCGCGTGTACGCTGAGAAAAAGATTTCCCCAAATTTAATCAATTTTATCGCACCCAAACACAAATTTCATCATTGGCATGCCCCCGAAAAATCAATGTTTCGATTAATAAGTACGATCGTTAAACTTTCCAATTATCTGCAGAATATGTATCCTAAATAAAAAAATTTGAAACGAGAGATAATTTTCTTACAAAGAAATTATTTTATTTTACATATTTATTGTAACCAAATAATATTTTATTCGGTTAAATGATATTATTTCAAACAATAGCGTTCTTTCTGTTAAATAATAGAAGTTAAATTATTAAATCATTTTCTTGAATGAGACAATACAATATTTACTCAAACAAATAATATTTCGTATATGTTATTTCTATTCTAACAAATTTTAGTCAAATAAATAGAAATATTAAATCTAAAAGAACCTTTTTCTCCATGTAAGAAAGAAAACATGCGAAAGATGAGATGAAAATTCCTGATACTCCTTCTCTCTTTCTCACACACACACACATACATACAGAGCGCGTTAACGCGATCGATTCGGCCGGTGTGGCGATGGGGTCGCGCTAATATCATCCGGAATTAAAGGACAGGGAATAATTAATTATTTGAACAGGCAGTAGTTAATTATTTTGCTATCGTTTATTCGCGCGTGTGCAATACATGAGGCAACAGCGCAGTGACAAATTGAAATTTCAATGAACGATTCGTTGACCTTCTCTACAATTACGTAACATCGTTCCATACTCGAGCACGCTGCTTATCTTGAGAACCTCATTATTATTCGCGTATTCAGCTTTTCAGCATGCGTTCTCTCTCTCTCTCTCCTCCTGTCGGAATTCGTGGATCTGTATCGACTAAACTCCACGTAATGTCGTTACCAACGCCGGAGGCTCGCCCGGGCGGTGGTTTGTCTCCGGGTGAAGCAGCTCCGTTCAGTTTACGACGTGCTGTCGACGTATTTAATAGTAAAAATTCAACAGCGGTGAACGACGGCGGCGACGACGCGGTGCCGCGCGAGCAAATAAGCTTTCAATTTCTATGTATCAAACAATGCGTTATGGGAACCGCGGGACTTTGCCCGTAAGATAGATAAATACGCTGACAGACGGCGGCGCCTGATATCGACAGCCGTATGGATATATAGTGTTAGTTGCTCGCATAGTCGCGCCCTATGCGACACCTCACCCTATAACGGTATATCTATATCACGCGCCCTGCTTTGTCCCATAACGCACGCAATCCGATGCGCTTCTTATTACGCGTAATTACTTCCCGCACAGAAAACTTCTCAGGATTTAATTGGGATCCCACCGTCCGATTTCCCATAATAATTGTGGATTCTAGTTGAGAGATCCACGCACAGGTTCTGGTTAGAAATATTTGCGCTCAAATATACAATTCTAATTTGGGAAACATAAGGGGCCATTGAATAATTACGTTACACCTTGAGGGGAGGAGGGTTCTATTAGCGTATGACGATTGTGATGGTAGGTAAGGGGAAGTAAAGACCATGGAATATCACGTTAGATGGTGTAACTTGTAAATATAGATGCGCGTAATTATTCACTTGATTTGCATTCGTGACGCATTTGACGCAATCTATATTTTTATGAAATATGCCTAAACTTTCCTATTAATTTGTTTATTTGCTAGGGATAAACTT
The DNA here is from genome assembly GCF_001313825.1 of Dinoponera quadriceps. NCBI lineage: Eukaryota > Metazoa > Arthropoda > Insecta > Hymenoptera > Formicidae > Dinoponera > Dinoponera quadriceps. Next base: position 170,804 of record NW_014554365.1, read on the forward strand.
TTATTTCGCCGTATTTAAATAAACTTTTTATTTCTGTGAAATAAATTTTATATTTGGCAAATAAATTTTTTAATATTTTTTTCTCGTATGGTGATAAATTTTCAGTTATTATGATCCAATTTCGGTACCCCCGGCGTTGTCATGAATGTTCAGTTGTTATGTTATATAAAATGTTCGAAATTTGGGTACCGAAAATGTGAGAAAAAACGAGTAACAATATTTTATGAGGATTGTTCCAACAAACCGTATCGATATATAGATTGTTTTAATAAAGTACATCGTACCAGTCGATTATAAATACGAAATGTTCAAAAAAGTCATATTCTATTTGTTTCATAATAAGTTATAGTTTCTTCAATTTATTGTATTCTATTCTACTATATCTCGTTTATTATTCTTTATTTTTTTAATTTTGAAATAAACCTATTTGTTTTGTTCTACCATGTACGTTATACTTTAAATATTCACTTTTATAATAAATAACTCCAATTTGCAAAAAAAATATATCAAACATTTATAACGGATTTATCGATCTCCGCACTGTTTTCAGTATACGCGGAGTGAATTGAAAATCGCGTAAAAACGGCACGAAACGTGTTAATGTCACTGTAGTTTTTCATTGAAATCTTAAATATGCTTTAGAAGAGATTAAAAATAGAAATTAAAAATAAGACATTAATTTCAAGAAGTGCGTGTGAAAAGTGTCATTTTTAGTTACAAATATCTCGGCTTCCGAATCACCAATCTACTTATAATTGCGCCAATAATAAATTAGGTCATACCTAAAATCTGTATATGATACAAGTTTCAACGAATTCTGAAAAAAAAGAACTCATGCTACAACTACCTTAATTTTGTCCCATAAAGGGCGCGTCCTAGATTCGTCGACATGATCAGTCGCCAACGTAACGAGTTTTACAGCATTGCCTTCTCATTGAATCTGATCGGTTATAAGAAAGAATTGCGAGACTCGTCGCGAGTAATTGGTAATCGATCGTGCGATGTGAAATGGCAAATGTGAGGAGGGAAACCCTTTTTCTTTCCAGGTTTCCTGGGTCAGGCATCGGGACATACATCTGCTAACGGTTGGTCGTTACACCTACACCAGCGATCAACGTTTCGAGGCACTACACTATCCTCATACGGAGGACTGGACCTTGAGGATACGATATCCTCAGCGGAAGGACTCCGGGATTTATGAGTGCCAAATATCAACGACCCCGCCCATCGGTCACCCCGTGTACCTAACCATAGTCGGTAAGAGAATTGATTCTCTCATGATGTATTAATGCACTTCCGAAGAGAAATTACACCACGTTCCGCAAGAAGCGTTTCAGTCCTGAAATTACCGGCGGTCGTCGTAAACGAAGAGCGTACGTTTCCACCTGCGCGCACGCGATTGTTCCCGCTAACGATCTTACCTGCGAAAGTCGCGAACTTCTAATTTCCTCGGGGGTAAGTTTTCACTTCGCCTGCGAAACTTGGAAATCGTGCTTTACTTCGTTAGAAGACGTATTTGTATGTTTGGAGCGATATAAATTCCCCGGTAACGTCGCGAGAGTCCGACTCAAACGTTTCTCCGGATGTAATGTAACTTGGGAAGTTACACTCGCCAGCTGAAAAGAGAGAGAGTGTTCTTCGCATGATATAAACATCGTGCAAATAATAGTTACATACGAAGGGAAGAATCTTCGTTTGACCCTCGACGAATTTAGTCAACGCTGAAATTCGTGGTCTTTCTTCTCCCGGTATTTTCTTCCCAAGAATTAAACGCACGGAGTCGAAAAATCATCGATTTTAAACTTTCGTGACGTTTCTGATGAACATTTTCTCGTCCGAATAAAATTGGCCCCTGAGAAGTACGATCTTCTGAATATATCAGGTAATCAAAAAAGTTCGTGCGGTTTTTCATAATAGAAATTATACAGCTACAAAAAAAAGTAACACTAAATTAAAGCGGACCGATTGACTGGCGCGTATCTGTGCTTTATGACGCACTTAAAACATTGAACTCTGCAAACTATTGCAACCACTATAAAATAAAACAAGTCACTGCAACGAACTCTAACGAAAATCACACGATTTTTTTGGGTTATCTAATATACATAATTACGTATATTGGGCGTTTAAGATATACTAATGAGAAAATCTTAAAATTGTTTTATTTAAAAAAATAATGATTTTCCGCTTGTTTATAATATAATCGTTCATCAAGAACATCAGGAAAAATTTTCATAAATAGGGATATATTTGTGTTTTTTCACAAATAACTTTATATAAATCCGACCGACGACATTGCTTCACATGCGATTACATGTGTTGGTTTTAGCTAGAAAGACACTTTCATGGATTAGGACGAAAAATATAGCTTTACTTAGGATGGATTGATAATATTATATTGATAGAATTATTATCTTACCAATAGATGAAATTTAGGGAAGGCCCAAAGTTAATGTGTATTATTATATATATAAGGTCTAGTAAAAAGTAATCCATTATTTTTGTATCAAATTGGAGGCTTTATTTAACATAGTTACAATGATCCGATTTAGGTCAAATATGCACCGTTTTGTTCGATAACTTGTTGCTATTTCGAAGGTAATTTCATTATGCCTCTCTCATAGAAACCCTCGTCCCTATTGGTAAAAAACTGGGAATGTCGATTTTCACAAGCTTCTCTTGAGGCGAATTTTTCACTAGCCAAAAAATTCGCCATAGACAGGAACAGGTGGTAATCACGTGGTGCCAGGTCCGGACTATAAGGTGGATGCAAAAGAATCTTCCAACCAAGCTCCCAGAGCTTCTGGCGAGTCACTATCGATGAGTGTGGCCTGGCGTTATCCTGATGGAACACAATTCCTCTCCTATTGGCCAAAGCTGGCCGCTTCTGGGCGATTGCTTCCTTCAGACGGTCCAATTGTTGACAGTACAGGTCCGAATTAAGAGTTTGGCCGTAGGGGAGCAGCTCATAGTAGATAATTCCCTGCCAATCCCACCAAATACACAGCAAAATCTTCCTGACCGTCAACCATGGCTTGGCCACCATTTGCGCCGGCTCATCGCGATTCGACCACGATCGTGTTCGCTTGACGTTGTCGTAATTGACCCACTTTTCATCACCAGTAACCATCCGCTTGGATCGATTTTGTTGCGATTCAGCAGCGATTCGCGGAAGGAAATTTGATCCATGAGGTTTTTTCACGTTAACTCGTGTGGCACCCACACATCGAGCTTCTTTTTGAATCCAGCCTTATTTAAATGGTTCCAAACGGTTTTTTGTGCAATGTTTAGCTCCCTGGCAATCGAAACGGTGCTTACATGACGGTCGGACTCGACGATTTCCATTATTTTATCAACATTTTCGACAATTGGCCTCCCGGAGCGTGGTGCATCTTTGACATCAAAATTACCGGAACTGAATCGTCGAAACCAAAATTGCGCCTGATTGGCTCTTACAGTATCAGGACCATAAACACTATTCTCATGTTTAGCCGCCTGGCTTGCGTTTTCGCCTTTATCGAAGAAAAATTGTAAAATATGGCGTATTTTCTCTTTGCTGGTGTCCATATTTGACGCGCGCTCAAACAATATTGAGTCAAGCAATCACAAAACTGTCTGAGAGGTTTTTTTAGTACGAAATCTTATCTTTCTAACGCCATCTGGCGTAATCCGATCGGACTTATACAACGCGAGATACAGATTAGTAAAGTCCTCTATTGGAAAAATAATGGATTACTTTTTACTAGACCTAATATTAAACCTTAGAAGATTAATATCACTTCTCCATTTAAAGAAAACCCGGATCGGACGGCGTATTGTTTTTCTATTATCTCCCAGCTAATAAAACGCTTTAACATTAATGCTTAAACTTCTCGCTGATCATGTTCACCTAATAGCAAACTAAACTCCGATAGATTCCGGATGCTGCGTAATTCTCGCAGAATCGTATCAGGCGACTATAACNGGCATGACTTAACCCTTTCACCTTCTCGCTGATCATGTTCTCCTAATAGCAAACTAAACTGCGATGGATTCCGGATGCTGCGTAATTCTCGCAGAATCGTATCAGGCGAATATAACGGGCGAGGAGCTGGCATGACTTAACCTCTTCACCTTCTCGCTGATCACGTTCTCCTAATAGCAAACTAAACTCCGATGGATTCCGGATCCTGCGTAATTCTCGCAGAATCGTATCAGGAGAACATAACGAGCGAGGAACCTGCGTGACTCAACTCCTTAACCTTCTCACTGATCATGTTCTCCTGATACCAAACCAAACTCCGATAGATTCCGGATGCTGCGAAATTTTCACAGAATCGTATCAGGAGAATATAATGAACGAGGAGCTTGCATGACTTAACTCCTTAATTAAGATTCTCCGTAACACCGGATCGCAACGTTGAAGTTTCAAAAATCCATTTAACTTTCAAATGTACAGAATATAACGGCAGCGGCTCCTCCGGGAGGTACCCAGTAAGCGTCTCTGAAAGGACGGCAGGCCGCCTCCTGCGTGCTCCGCACATTTACACTCAACTGGAGCGTGTATGAGGTCATATTATAATATATCCATGAAGATATATCTTTAGTGACCGTCGTGATACTTTAAGCAAGTCGTGCAGGCAAAGAGAGGAGAGAGGATCTTATCGACACGGCTTGACCCAAAAGCTTGTTCTGCGTAGGTCATAGAGACGCGGTGCGCTGTGTGTCGCGATAAAAATATCGAATATACGACGAGATTGATATGAGGCGGCTACGGTCGTTTAACCGAGCTGCCTGCACACGACCGTCAAGTAGTCACAAGCGGCTCAAGTCGGATGTCGTTCTTGTTCTAGAACCGGTAACCGTTATAGTCGGAGGACCGGACCTCTTCGTCAATAAGGGCAGCACCATCAACCTGACGTGCATCGTAAGATTCGCTCCCGAACCACCCCCGATGATGGTTTGGAGTCATAACAGTGATGTGAGTATGTCGATCCCGCGAATAGACCACTCGAGGATCTCGAGTTTTCCACGGAGATTCGCCGCAGACACGAGGAACCGCTCTAAATTCTTTTTAACGAGGGAAAGATTCAATTCTAAGTTTCGGTCACGGTAAACATTTTATGATGGATCTCGACTAAAGCTTGAATAAAAAGGAGTGACGAAAACTTGGTCTACGATGAGTTATTTTTGTGACCGTAATTCGGCGTATGTGTATAACTGGCTGCTGATAGAATAGACCGGTTGATAATATTCGCTTTAAAAGTAATTCAACGGGATTTTCATCTCAATCTAGCACGTCAGATTTCCAATTCTTTAAATTAGGAACTAACATTTCTTCAGTTTGAGAAAAATCCTCGCAAGGATCTACTATATAGTAAACAATATTTTGTACTTGTGTTAAAATCGGTTCTTGTTAAAACTCTCAACATACCCGTGCATTAATAATAACATATTGCACAGAGAAGACAAATTTTACTGGAACAGCAAATTGTTTGTTAATATAGTGACAGCAAAAAAATTTGTTACACGGAAAATGTAATTTTGCTGTTGTAGGAAAATTGTCTTGTTGCGTCAGCGATAAAATTTAGTTGGCATAACCAAATTATTTTGCTATCCATATATCCAGCAAATAGCAATTAATACTTTTAATAAATCTTTCGGCTGTTCAAACAAATTTTTTTTTCTATTGCTATAATAACACAATTGCTGTTCTTGCAAAATTGTTTTCTTTGCATGTATTTACATTGTCCCGATATATGTATTTTGTGTTGAGTCTCGATATTCAATATATGTAAATGTTAAAATAACACATTTTATATTTTCAATGTCGACCAACGTATTAATTTCGTGTTAATTTTTTACACAATATTTGTATTACTTTTCGACATATTCATCTTGTGTTAAATCAACGGGAAAATTTTTACAGACAACGTTTAGGACATGTGAAAAATTGTATGAAAATTAACACGAAATTTTTTAACTGTGTAAATTATCCGAAATTCCGCATTTCGATACGACCTTCCATCTCGTATTCCTTCACATTTCTCCGCGAACCTGTGGCTTACGACACCGCAAATTGGTGTAATCGCCGTTCTTTAAGTCTCTCCCGTCGAGTAAAAACGTACACAATCAACGCTGTCTATCGACGCGTGCTTTCTCAGCGCGGAAGAAAATACGTCTCGCACTTAACACCGGCCATTGTGTGTAACAAGGGTCGTCGTAAATTTCGCAATCTCCCAGAACGCACAAAGAAGAGCTTACGCCGCGGGAAATAAATTAATATCGACGCCGCTAAAACGATACGCCGGGCGACGGAACATTTTTGCGGCGTCGCATTGCGTTGCGTCGTTCTCTATCACGATGAGGGATAATTTAAAAATTCCCCTCTGCGAGCCAATATTTGTAATTCCGCTTTTGATCTCGGCTGAGCGGAGATTATTCCGCACGCGCTAATGAGACGCTCGGTACGCGCGCGGCACGCGTATTAAAAACTCGCGCACGAGCGTCGATGAAAAAAAGAAAGAAAATAAAATAAAAAGTAATTTCTCGACCGATTGCCGATAGATCGCTACGCCATCGGCCGCCGGATATATATCGTAGATACATGGCTCGCCCCGGCCGTGCGCTTTTACTAGAATGAAACGGCAGGTAACGCAATTTTCACAAGGTACTATCGTGCACGTTGATCAAAGTAAAGCGCGAAATAGAAGATCGGCCGCGCGCGTGCGCGCACAGCCGCGCCGGCAAGGAACGAAATTATTTTCCTATTAATTCCCGCCGGCTTTTCGATTCGCGGATAAGCATTTATTCCGTAAGGCGATGCGCGGCCGAAACGATTCCCCGGCACGGTAGCAAGTTTCGAACGGGGGAAATGAAAACAAAACCGAGCCGAAGGAAAGGCGGGTGGATATTTTACGTTCCGCGCGCGCGAGCTGTGCCGTTATATACGCGTCTGCTCAAAGGGAATACGAAAGAAATACGTATATGTACGCTCCCTGTGCTATTCTTCAGTTCGTGCTCTCGGAGAAAGGCGCCTTTTATCTTCCGCCAAAAGAGCGTCATTGCGTTGTCGGAAAGAACGGGGATTCCGGGGGAAATGTAAGGAAACGGACGGCGGCGTCTTTGAGAGAATGATTGCGGATGAGACGCATACGGCGTCGCGCGCGCCTGCGTGTTCGATATTAGGCGACGCGAATCAAAAAGAGGAAGAGAGTTAGTCTTTATTTCCGGTATTACGGTATTACGGGGAGCATTCCTCCCCGAAGCTATCATTTCTTTCTCGTAACTCGAAGAGTTCCCCGTGTAGAAAATCAAGTTTTAAGTTACTGAAAAAAATTCGAATTTAAACAGCGGCCTCGCGAATGGTACTATTTTATTTAAAAAATCGTAATTCCTTTACTTTTGATTATTTCGATCTGCAACTGTAGAACGACAAAGTTGAAAAATAGTTATAACAGAAAAAATGATGTTAGTTTGAAAAACACGCAGTTCGAAGAGTGCGTTTGAAAAAAATTTTTTTATCACTGAAAAAGAGGGCATTTTGAGCTTGAGAAAGCAAGTGTTGAAAATAGGTGTTTCTATGGAAAAAAAGTATTTTTGTTATAATATTATCAAAAGTAGTTTATTTTTCACCTTTTTTTCATAAAATGGCAACACGCATTGTTTGAAAAATAATGAATTATTTAGGATCACGCTTTGCAAAATACGCTCGCATAATTTACGTCTAGTCCTAACATAGCACTATTATTTACTCTTTCTTAAATTAAATATTATTTATTAAATTAAATTATTATTAAGAACAATACGTGTAGTCCCAATGTTTACATTCGCATGTAAATTTTCAGCAAAAAAGAATCAATTCACTTGTGACGTAAAATCATACACCGATCGCGCGCTATGAATCCGACTCTACATCGAATATCGAACGTTTCGCAAAACACGCATCGATCGGCTTATCAGATGCGCACCACGTTTCGGTAGTGCAGAAAAGAACTCATAGATCACTAACGAACTTCCCTTCGCTGCAGCTCTTCAAGCCCAACTCCGGCTTTATCTAATCTATAATTCAGCCGAAAGGTTAATCGCATTAACTCACTTCTCGACAATGACATTACTATTACAGCGAATATTACGACCGCGCGTTTACAGCATGTATATTTAATATCTCTCCGTTGGACTGGCTCTCGTGCCTGCGCTACTCCGTGCGTATACGCGCGTACACACGTACATATATGTGTGTGTGTGCATATGTACATGTGTGTCACTTTCAATTATTCGTGGCAGTGTGTCGCCTGCGCGCACACACTGTCGCACGACCCTTCGTAACGAAAACGCCGATACGCTGTGATTTTGTCCAGGTTATCAATTTCGACTCGCCGCGCGGCGGCATCAGTCTCGTCACGGAGAAAGGCCCCGAAACAACGAGTCGCTTGATGATCCAGAAAGCCGTGCCGAGCGATTCCGGTCGGTACACGTGCGAGCCGAGCAACGCGAATCCCAGTACAATAAAGGTGCACGTTGTTAACGGTGAGTTGAAATTTACTTACGTGCGCGCGCGCTATTTGCACATCGTATTACTGTAAAAACGGTTATTATTTTTCGGCGAAACCCTATTTGCGCTCTGCCTCTTTCCTCCTCTCTCTCTCTCTCTCTCTCTCTCTCTCTCTCTCTATTTTTTTTCAATTTTGCACTGAGCGTCGACAGGAAACTTTTTTTTCCCCAATTTCTGACCAGCAGCAGCAGTTTGCCGGCTTCCGATAAATTGAAAAAAAAAGAATTCGAGATCCGAGCGGTTTTACCGCAATTACAACGAATCGGGGAGAAATAGCCGTCTGTCGCGTCTCGCGAGAAGAAGAAAGAGAGAGAGAGAGAGAGAGAGAGAAAGAGAGAGGGAGATAGAAACAGAGCGCCGCGGAGAAGTAACGTTGATTGACTTCTCTGTAAATTTCGCGCGTGCTTTCGAATACGGCCGGCAAGTCGCGCGCGTTAAGCTTGAAATCGATGGTTGCGGCGAGTCGATTGCTCAGGCGGCGGGAATACACCGTGAATAGATCTTTTGTACGTGCAGCTGCGAAGTGCGGCGGCGCCTGATTTCGAAAGCTCGCTTCTTTCTTCCTTTCTTTCATTCCTCTCTCTCTCTCTCTCTCTCTCTCTCTCTCTCTCTTTCTCCTCTTTCTTCCCTTCTTCTTCCCTTTTTTCTTACTCACCCCCCTCATTTCTCTCATCCCGTACGCGACGGCGTAGCGTGCCGCGCGGAGCGCGTCGATTCGCGACGACGAGAACGATTCTCAAAGTCTGATTTTCGCGCGAAAATCTCGCGCAATTTCCGGGCGCGTCCGGTGACGGAGCGGGGGGGGGGGGGGGGGAAANGGGGGAGTGAAATCAAACGGAAGCGGATTGTTTGGTCCCCCCGTCCCCGAAGGAGGGCGGTGCTTTTTCCGTTCCATTCTCGTAACTCGATATATTTTTGAAGCGGGCGGAATTTACGAGTTTTATTTCTCGCGCTGTCGGCAATCAAGCGCGCGATACGACTTCGCGCGACGCTTACAAGTTGATTGCGCGAATTGTTTTATCGTCCCTGAACGTAACACTTTTTCATTTAGCGCCTGAGCCGGCCTGATCCGTCATTCCGCATCCGAGGAGACGGAAGATTCGTGATGCGAATACGAAGGAGAGTCTCCTTCTCCCTCTTTTACCTTCTTTAAATGAAGGGGCGACAAGAAAGAATAATTCGACGGGAGTAATAATAATTAGCGAAACGCATCGTCCGCACGATTTCGTAACGCGTCGCTGATCAGCGAATCAGCTTTCGTCCGTAAATTCTCTCGCACAATGCATGACGGATGATCGGCGTGTCGTATATAATCAGAGGGTGGACATATTAATTACAAACATGAAGCATTAACTGTTTAAAGCAACAGCTGACGGCTTGACCGGATACAATGGTCCATCGATATGCACGTACGGCGGATAATATGTTATCGTCATCGTGTCAACGTCATACGTTTTCGCGCACACACGTATCGCCCGAATTTTTTTCGCATTCGATGCACAATGCGTCCCTTTTCGAATATTTTTGCATGCAACAACGCTCGTTTGTTTCTCTGCGCGAGGTACGGAAAAAAAATGGGGAAAAAGGAGGGGACGGGTCGTGTACACACGGGGCGCGCCTGAAAATTCGCGCTTACACTCGGACGCTCTCATCGCCAGTCGCTTGTCATAGCGGCGCGCCTTGTTAAAGTCGCCGTCGTGCTCAATTCGTGCAGAAGAACGTTTATCAAACGCGCCGCATATCGATGGCCTGCAATTTAGCCTGAACTGATTAGATCAGATCCGGCGCATCATTAGTTTCGGGCCTGTGTGGAAAATTTCCATCGGTGGTTCTCGAGGAAAAACGCGGCGCTCGTCGGTTGCGTCGAAGACGACGCAAATACTCGTTTAAGGCTGAATACTCGTTTAAGGTAGTAGTAGCGCGCCGTATTTTCAGCGACGCGTTAACTCATTTCGTTCCTCTTCTTCTGTATAGAAGCAGCAAATTTATCTAACTTAAAGAATTTTTTATCGATGACGAAGGTAGATTCCGGCCTAGATCTTATTACTGAAATATGTAGTTTGAACCTTCGCCTTTCAGAAAATAATTTCACTTGGTCGTCATCCATCATCCCCCCTGGTGACAGGGGGTGGAAAATAACCTTGCAAGATACACCTTTTTAATTCATTGCCTCATCTTTTTAATGAATTAAAAATAGTAAAAATTAAAAAAATTGTAAAAACTAAAAATTATAAAATAAAAATTATAAATAAGACATTAACCTCAACGAACACATATATAAAAAATGTCGGTCGTGAATATCTCAATTTTCGAATGATCAATCCTTTCCGAATTATGCCAAGAATCAAATTATATTATATAAATTTATATAATGCAAGTATCAACGAATTCTTAAAAAACTCACTTTATACTACTACTACCTTAAGTTTCGCGTACAGCAATCTTGTCGAATCGACCGCGTGTCGATTAGTTCGACGCGTTCGTACGTTTTCGCGATGACGTCTGAATAAATGCAAATTTCGCAGCGCGCAGTTCGTAACTTGAGAACTGGCTTTAGAAGGCCAATTTCCAAAAACCAGACACCCATCGTTCGAATGTAACGCGCGCAAGATCCTGTTTCCGCCGCAGCGCGATAAAACGATATATGAAAACCGATCGTGCCACGTGCTTTCGTCCGCATCGTGTCGAATCGATGAAAATTTCTGTTGCAGAGGAACATCCAGCCGCGATGCACCACGGGAACTCAAGATCGTCGTACACCAAGGCATGGCCGATTTGTTTTATAATTTTAGTAATAGCTAATATAATGTTTATGTAAGTACGAGAAGTACGGAAAAAAAAAGAGGAAACACTTTACCCCAACACGCATGATGAAACGGGAGGAGCGCGATCACCGAGAGAGAGAATCGCGAATTGCCTACGTCTAAACGTCGTTAACGTTTCTTGGGTAAATATTTGTGCAGGGTAAAAACCAGAACATTTACCGTTTACATTAAAAGAAGCGTGTGGACGAAACGAAAAAAAAAAAAGAGAAAAAAGAAAAAATAACGCGAGTGACGAAAGAGAAACGAAGAAACTTCCGTGACCAAAAGAGTTTTCAAATATCAGCACGGCACAATAATCGGTAAGAGCGTAGTATTTTGTTAACATATATCATCAAGAACGAATAACTTACGACGTCAAAATTTATTGTATTATTTGTAAATAAATTTATTGTATGTACATATCAATAATAAAACGATTGTCTTTATCTGGAGCGTCTGGTGCATGGGAGGTATCCGTCAGACAGCCGTCGCAAAGTTTTTTACCGTCGGTAGTGACGAGGTAACGCGACGACTCCACGTCGACTCACTGAGAGAGATATTCGATGATGTCAAGTTGATTTCCAGAGATTTCGACGCGCGATAGATCTCGTCGCATATTTCTCCGCCCGTTATCCTTGTGCGCATAAGTAAGGTAAGTAAGATCATTGCTAATAACAGTATACCTTGCTACACATATATACGGGATGGTCCGCTTAAATCGAGCGTCTGGAATATTTCACTTTAGTGATACGAAGAAACGTCCGAGGAAAAAGTTGCACCGCTCGACGGGGGCAATTATGATGACAAAAAAGTTTCTTCAAGGTCACTTTTTCCAGAGATTTGAAGGTCGAGATAATTCTTTAAGTATTAATATCGAAGAGCATAAATGTTTGACTTTTCTCGTTTCTTCGAACATACGTAATTTTCCATGTTCAAAATCACTTAAAGATCATAAGTCACCGAACTCCTGTCGATATTGATTGTAAAGTCGTACAAACAGAAACGTAATTCTATTTCAAAAAATTACCTTGATCTTCAAATCTCTGAAAAAAAAACGACCTCGAAGAAAATCTTCCCTGTCGTTATAATTGTTCCCTCGAATGGTGCCACTCTTTCCTTGATCATTTTTTCGCATCATCGAAAGCAAGTGAAATATTTCAGACGTTCGAATTAAGTGGACCACTCTGTATATATATATACAAACTTCCTCGAAATATATATATATATATTTCCAGGAAGTTTACTTACTCTCTTAGCACTATAGCGCGGGTTCCTTCGTGCTCCGCGCGATTCTCCTCGGGGACGCGGAAAGAAGAAACTCCGGCGCGGTGTGGACATCGCCGCTAATGGCAACATTAATTACGTCGCGCTATCTTGCGCTCGTTAATTACACGCGGCGTGGCGCTAAATTTACCGTGAAAAAATACGGGTATGTAAATTCCGCGTTCAATCGCGCGATGGCACCCTCGATTCATCAGAAACCGACGGTCTCCTCCCGGTCTCTTCGCTGTCTTTCGTCACTGCGAAGAAAGCCCGTCTTCCTCAACGTTAAACGCGATCGTTTCAGCGTAAACCCGCGCGGAGGTAACCGGTAACGCGAAGGAAACGCGTCCGGGGACGAAAGTGTTCGCGCTAACCCGAGACGAAGTCTCAGTTCTACGTTAAGTCTATTTAGTTCTATGTTAAGTATGCAAAGTGTCGTGTTCCTTTGATGGGTATGAAAGACTGAAAGGCTCACTCCACGTATTGCGGGACCGGACGTAATATTCGGCTGTTGGGGCGATATCATCGAAGAAATCGAAGGGACCGTAGAAATCACATCTGACGACTCGCTCTTGTTTGTCCCTCGACGAGAAAGGCGTCGCGCGTCAATTGGCCGCGGTGCATCGCGCCGGGTTCAAGTGGTCAATAAGGTCGACCACGTTCGGCTCTCTCGAGCGTGAGATCATGGGTGGGGCGGTCTTTGCACGCTGCTTGCTCCAGGGACCGCAAATGTTTGTCCTTCTTTCTTTCGCCGGCTTCCGCGGCTGCTCGTGCAGTGTCATCGACTTGCCGGCCACGAAGAGGCAGGGACCGAGGTAAGGTTGGAAGTCGTCTATGTACTGCTTGTAGAGCAGACTGAAGCCACCCGTGTCGGCGCAAGCGTCCACCGGCACGTCCATTATCACTGCAAGCAGCATCGGCAAAGCGATCGAGAGGTTTTCACGTGCGCCGCGCTACCAAATCGCTCTTAACTAGATCGCGGTGATGGTGTTTGCGGAAAGTAGATTAGCAGATTGCGAGAGAGAAAGAGAAACTGTGGAGCTACCGCGGCAGTCCTTTTTCTTAAATCCCTTTGTGCAAATTTACATTTATTGTGGAGAGAAAGAGAGAGAGAGAGAGGGAGAGAGAGAGATGGGGGAGTGGGAAAGAGACAAGGAAGATAAGAGAAATTGTTGTGTATACTCTCTGAAATTGAATCAGTGAAAATATCACTAAGCGAATCAGAGAAACAATATTTGACCGATAATCAGTAAGTATTCACTGTTTTTTAGTGGAAACTTCCACTCGGGATTTTCCTCTAATACTTCATTGATTTTGGCCAATGAAAGATTCAGTGAAAATCGCTATTACGCGTCCTATAGCAAAATGTAGTAAAAATATATGTATATATCATATATGCATTCGACTATGTGTCGTATTTGATGCAGTTTATATGATAGCAGTCTCGAAAATGAGAGATTTTGAGTTCGAGTCTCATAAACGTGTGTTTCACATACGATATAAATTAAATCAATGAAACATAATTAAGAATATCTACAGGCAAAATCATTGGCAATATCTTAAGAGTGGGATTAAGATAACAAAAGAGAAGTAAGAAATAATAGCAAGAAATAATTTTTCACTGTTTCTGCAGTTAGATTTCTATTCTTCGATCTCAATAATTTGGAGATGTCTTCGACAACATATCTCAAAATTATTGAGATCGGTCCCTACAATTACATAATTATCGCAGTTGTTGCTATTAACCGACTTTTGTAGCGAAGTTTTACTGATTTGCAATGCTATACTTACAACCGTGATCACATATTGACTGCTTCTCAGTGATAACACACTGATTGCCTTTTAGAGAGCAATATGTCGGTACAGAAAGTTGGAATTTTTTGTATCTTCATATCTCACTATGACTTACAATATATTGTTTTTACAGATCTTTCAATATCTAATTCTAATTTCACTTGTAACAGATTCCGCACATCGCGGAAAAGTTACTGAATGTCACGTGACTTTTCTCACAATTGGATTTTCTCATGATCGATTTTCTCATAATATATACAGGCAAAACAACATTTTTAATTTATCCCAGACGTATTAAAATTGCGTGCGGTGGAAAATATTCGATAAATGTCAAAAGAGAATGTTCCCCATACGTTTACGTGTTATCATTACAGAGTCGATTTAAACTGACCAAGTTTTCGCGACATTCGTTGTTATTACGATAACTAGTGTACCGATGCGTTTACAGAAAACATTGACTTAAACATTTACGCTCAATGTAATCGCGCCCGTTTTGACAGGTTGATTGAACATTTCAATATTAATCAAGGGAGACGTGGTAAATCAGAATACGGTTTTATTATTCGATATAAACGGACCGAGAATATCAGCCTTTCTCTCCAGGGAAGGTAGGATATGAGATTCAATAATAAAAAGCCGCGCGTACGTACGGACAAAGGATCGGGGGCGCATAGAATTATCTTCAAACTGCAGACTGGAATATTCAGGAATTCGGGCGAGCTCATTATGCAACGCCGTGACTCACAAAGCCTCATTGTTTAAATTTGTCGATAGCCTTACTTGCTCAAAAGAATTTCATTATTTCACGGGCACGGTGCGTCCGTGCTAACAAAATCAAATTCTACATCGCAAAAATACTCGTAGGATTCTCCTAACGGTAAGCTCGCTTTGATGTTTCGCCGTCAGGCGAGGCGGCACGCGATATTTTTTGTATCTCTGCGCTACCTTCATTCTTCTTGGGTAATATCTCAATATGCACGGGAAGCGAGCTCCACGATTTTCTAATAATAGGAAATTATCGTTTGTGAAAGCCTTAAGATGTAGAAAGCAACGGGAGGCGTTGCTGATTTAATACCGGAATTATGTCGATTCAACTACGCACACACCTGCGCCCAAGTCTTCCGCATCACGTTCCGAGACGAGACGTAATCTCGAGAGCACACAAAAGATATAATCGACGCAATCAGGTGTTTGGCCATTTCAGGCTCGATAATTGCACCCGGGAAATCTCGCTAACGCGGTTAATTCCTCGCGTAAATCCATCACGTAGGGCACGTGGCGCTTATCGGCGCTACGTCGCCGCGAATTATGGCCGCCGTTATCACCCCCTGCGAAACCGAGGCGGAGAGGAAGAGAGAGAGAGAGAGAGAGAGTATCGTCTCGGGTCGGTCGGCCAGTCCGGGATGACGTGTAACGTCTAATCGCAGACCGCGGTCGCTACCCGATATTCTCGCGATTTCCGAAGCTTGCTGCGAGACAAGATGTCGATAGCACAACCCGGCCGTCCACTTTCTCCCACCCATGTCCACACCCCTGTTCACCAATCGGCGGAAGAACTTTCCGCCGAACGCGGCACTTGATAACTTTCGCACCCTCAGCCACGCTCTCTCACCTTTCACCAGACTCTCGAGCACGCTGGAATAGAGGCGCTTCGTGATCCTGGAACTGGGCGGGTGCATGCGGGGGTTCGTGTTGATCTCGATCAGCCAGACCGACAGATCCTCGGCGACCACGAAGTCGGCGCCGTAAAGTTCGAAGCTGCTACGCCGCCGCTCCATGTGATCCTGCGCGGTCAGCATCATCATGACAACGGCCTGTGCCATCTTCGGGTAAATCAGATCGTGATACGGCTCGCCCCTGTGGCCTATCGATCTGGAAAGAGGGAAGCCGTTTATTTCGATATCCGAAAATTCGGCCAATCGCCGTTTTTTCGCGGAATCACGCTTTGCGTGGGATCGAATATATTTCGTCTACTCTTAAGCGCGACACAGTGCCGCGGATAGTTCAACTCCAAAATGTCGATTCTTTCTCTCTCTCTCTCTCTCACACACATACACACATTGAGTTGATTAAAAATAATGGAGTTGCATAACGCGTTACACGTTACAAACCGGTGATATTACCGTATAAATTCCAACACAGTAGAATCCATATTGGTCGCAAACGTGGTGTCGCGAAATATTTTGTTTCGTATGTTTAAGAGCCGCAGTCGTACTCAACGTCACGTCAATAACGGTTAACTGCGGTTCAGTTTCGCTCGTATAACTACGAGACGCGCGTTACACGCGTAGACAAAGGTGATTCAAGTCCCTCCTTTTTAATTGCACCGAAACAAGAGGAATTCAAATGAAACGCATTGTGTGTACGCATTGAAAAAAATATTCCCCTCGCCGAGAAAAGTTTTGGTTGCGCGGTAAATTAAAACATTTGCGGTGGAACGTCTAATGGAAAGATCCATTCAACATCAATAATCAAAACGAGAGATCGTATTTCACCGAAATGTAATTATTGTATAAATAAACTATGGTTTCGAACGACCATGCGCGTTGCCGCGCGCTTCGATTAGCTCGCGACTGAAAATACCGGAGTTTTTCATATTTCACGCGATCACATGCTGTGCCGGGAAGCTATTTGCGTGTGGTCTCAGCTGATTGATATCTGTCGAAAAATAAACTTTTCGAACGGACTATGGGTGAAAACGACAGTATCAGGGATGGTCGGGTACCTAAATGGTCTCAGGGGTATGTTGTTCATATGCTTTTTGGGGGGGAGTATATAGGGGAGTTGGTTGGTTCACTTTTCTTCGAACATTTTCTTACGAGAAACTTATAAATGAAATATATACCGCAACAGAATTTTTCAACACATATATGTTTACACTACACAGAAAATATTTTCTTTAATTCAACGGAGCAATTTGTTTTCTTGCACGAGTAAAAAATATTAGACACTTGTAATAATATGTGCTATATGGTGCTTATGCGCGATGTACTGAGCTTTCAGTTGTTACGGTCTGATTTCTGTACACGCGTTGCCATGAATGTTCAGTTGTTACGCTAGATAAAATGTTAGAAATTTGGGCACCAAAGATGCTAGAATTAAAAAAAACAGGGAACAATATTTTGCGAGGATCGCGTCAACGAGCCGTACCTTTGTTTAGATTGTTTGAATAAAATACATCGTACCGTTCGATTATAAACGCAAAATGTTCAAAACAGTTACATTTCATTTGTTTCACAATAAACCATAGTTTCTTTAATGTGTTCTTTTTTATCTTACAATATCTCGTTTGTTATTCTTCAATTATTTCATTTTAAAATAAACTTATTTGTTTTGCTCTACTGTGCATTTTATACTTTGAATATTCACTTTTATAGTAAATAAATAAATGTCCAATTCGCGAGAAACCATGTACCAAGTAATTTTAACAAATTTATCAATTTCCACATTGTTCGCCGTTTTCGGTACGCGCGGCGTGAATTAAAATCCGGGGCGTAAAAACGGCCCGGCACGGGGCGTGTTGAATGATTGATGATGAAAAGTCAAAAAATCCCTGAATCCTATCCTGTATTTGCGCAAGAAACGGGGTATTAATCGGAAAAATAGGAACAATAAAAAATGACTCGGTATTTCCGGTGTTAAAATCAAAAGTGTGCGTTAGAGAAAATTGTGCTCCAATACGAGATACAAATACGTAAGAGGTATTATAGAATGGGTGACTAATACTCAATATTACATAATAATACACTCTCTCTTTCTCTCTCTCTCGCGAGTTTCCATCGAGGACACGCGTATATACGCAGGAATAATGAAACATTTCCGTTTAACCGGTCTCTATCGAGGCGCTCTAATTCCCGATATCCGACCGTCATTAAGACGCCATCTGGCTCCGCCGCGGTGACAAAGATAACCGCGGCGAAGTCATTATCGTCGAAATGGAACGGCGACGACGCAGCTCTCGATGGCTCGATGCATTCCCGGGCACGTTCCCAGCACGAGCTCTGTTCCGAGTGATAGTGGCGCGCGCGACGCCGCGCGATCGACCACCGGCACACCGAGACTCGCTCCCCATTCAGCGCGGGTAACACCGCGGATAATATATTTCCGCTTTATTCGCAATTACTCGGCCGTCGAATATACGTCGCGTCATCGAAAAATCCCATTCGATTTGTCATCCGAGGGAACGGGAAGAGAGCCGGCTAAGCCATTATCGTCGCCGGCGAGAAACGGCCGCCGAGCGTCCTAGGACGGAACGCGCCGAGCTTCTCTTGGAAGCGCCGAAGAAGGCGTATTTGCACACGGGTCCTATCAATTTCCTCGGAATGCCCCCGGGGAGACCACGGACGGCCAGCCGGTGTGACGAATGGATAATCGAAACGTCTAGCGTAACAGGGAAAGAGAGAGAGGGAGATTACTTCAAATATTCGTTCAGCTTCTCGCAGTCCCATCCTTGATCGCGCAGCGATCTGTTGGCGGGCTCCTCGGGGCCGTCCTGCCTGCGACGCTGCCTGCGCCTCCGCTCGTCGTCGTACTTCTCCTGAATGGCGGTGTTGCAAATGTGGATCGACTCGTGGTAGGTCGAGAAGGTGTACGGCTGCGAGCTGAAGCGGAGGAGCGCTTCTCTGGATGGGGAACGAGAGAGACGCGATTATAAGCGCGAATTGCAGAAATTGGATCGTTCCCGGTGGTCTGAGCTATTCTCGGCCGAGTGAAACGAAGCTGGTATGATACGACGTATTATATATGCATAAAAGTAATGAATATTAGTTACAATGATGTCTCTCATATACGTGCGTTATTATTCGCGTCGGTTGGATTCTCTCACTTGGATAAACCAGGTGAGAATTTTTCGACAAGTTCCGCGAAGTTTGCGACTTGCAAGAGTAATATGAAAGAAGAGCGCTTCCGAGTCGAAATTTTAGTTCCACATTGACCCTACAAATTCCATCAGACTTGGGAGATGCTATATAAATTATATTTTTGTGCAATAAATCGTTATTTAATGCCATTTTCCTCGTGTTGAATTATTCTTTAAAAAGGGACTTACTTCAAAATCATTTAATACTCGATTTAATACTCGATTATCTCAATATTCTACCTGCAGTTGATCTTTATTCTAAAGTTTTTCCAATAAGCAATGTATTAATTGCGCAGTTTATTTAAATGCAGATAAAATATGTACAATAAGCAAATATTAAATAATTTAATATGAATTACTGGACTGATATGATTAATGGATGGAAGTGAAATAATGAATATTTTTTCTTCATAATCTTTTTACTATTTATTTTTTCCATTGGCGCTGGAAATGTGTATGTATGGAATATACGTATTTTTACATTTGAAAGTATATATTGCATCAGTATTCACACACATATACATATACACACATACACACATGTCGTGGCGTCCTCCTTCCTAGCTTTTCGATTCGACTTTCTGGCTGTTCCGATAATCCGGATATTAGCTCGTGACACTGATATTTGCATAAATACGATCGGAAAAACATATGTCAATTAACGCGATACCAAGGGGGATCTGATTAAATATTTCAAAAAGCCAAACAAATATTTTGCATGAGATGTAATGTTGCACCCGATCATGAAAAAATATGCGACACTTGAGAGTACCAAAATATTACGTCAACCCGCGGCAATCGCCAACTGTTGTTGCCTTTTCATCGGTAAACGACTGAGTGACAACAATGATGAAACATTCAAAACATCACAGACCTTCAAGGCGGGGTCAAACTTACCTTCACGCGCCGTGTATTTTTCTGACAGTTGACAGTCAGCGAACGACACGTGCGTTACGGATTACAATCGACACACATACGCGCGCGCATACATATGGTCGATAGATTAAAGGTCGCAACATCTTTCTCAATGAGTTTCGCAACACATCTCGTGTTCAATAGGGAGATTAGTTTTTAATTATTTATTATTTGTTTTCCAATTATCAAGAGATATATTTTTCTATTGGATACGAACTGCGTTGAGAAATTCATAAAAAAAAATATGTTGTAATCTTTATCTGCCGAATGTGTGTGTACGTTATTATTCCTGTCGGGTGACTAAAGTATTTCGTCGGTCTTTTCGAAATAGTTAATAAAGCTCTGATCGACATCATGTTATTTAATGCACGTATCTTAAATCGAATCGTATCTGCGGGAGTGTCAGTGCCAGTGTTAGTGTCACAAGGGAATAGGCAAAACGTTGAGTCAAGAAACCAGGTCGGAGGATGCAGTATTACGCCAGGACGCGAGCAGCGATGCATCATGTATTTTCAAGGTGTGTTAAATCATTTATTATGCAAGAGGTTTCCGTTGCAAGAGGATGCTTGACAAACTTACCGAGAATAGGTGCTTTCCATTTAGTGACACAAGCCGACACAAGCGTCATCCTATCTTTGTTGTTCATTGAATATGGAACAAAGACAAAATGACGCTTGTGTCAACTTGAAGGAAAAGCACTCACTGAAGATATAGCCGAGTCGAAATTTAGGCCATAGCATTCATAATCCACCATCATTTAACAAGAAATTATAGCTTCATAAATCTCCGATTATTCGTTGTAATTTGCACCTGTTACTTATCACGTTATTTCATACGAGATATATCGATCAAAGTAGCTGAACAGTCCGTGAATACGAATCTATAATTAATTAATTACGGTCAAAGATGATAATATACAACTATGAATAGCGGTTTCAGAATTTAGTATAAATCTTGCAAATGCTGATTTTTACATATAACAATGCTGCTTGGGACGCGAGTCCGATCTTTACGTTTGCTAACGGTTTTCTTTTCATTTCCATTTAGCCTTATTATTCTGTGTACATAGTCCAAATTAAAATCTCTATTGATAAACACAACATCATTGGACGCACAAATGTTATCTTTGCCTTTCTTCTTCATCTTCTTCCTCATTACCTCTTTTAAGAAATTCCAATCCCGTCGAGACTTCCAAAGTCAAGAGGATGAAAAAGAGAGACTGAGGAACGAATTGAGAATAAATCTGTATAGGATTATTTAATATTTACTTATGTTAAATCTCTAATTTGCAACCAAGCGAGTTATATGATTAATACAGTGATGGTTGAAAGCCGAATAAAGATTAAATGCAGATAAAATATTGACATAAACAATATTAAATAATTCTGAAGTGAGAGTCTATTTAAAACTCAATGCGGAGAAAGCGGCGATAAATAACCATTTGTGGTGTCCAAGTGGAATAACAACTTGCGCGATGTTACATCTCGAGATTCTTCATTGATCTCTCTCAGATTCGACGGAATTTGCGGGGTTAACGAAAAACTGAAATTTCGACTCGGGTGAAATACGACGCGTATTACTTGAAAATCCATATCGTCAGAGGGAAAGTGCTCGTTACCAGGTACCACAATCTTATATCGAACTTGGTCTCTTTGACCAACAGAGGACACTCTGAAATACGAAAAGCTCGATCATCACCGACAGACACAGGCTCAACATACTCTTTTCGGGTGTCCTTCTTTTTTTATCAATATAACCGTACCAATGTATTTTTGCACGATGTAGTAGTCCTTCGGTTTCTCCGCGACCCGATTCAGAATGTCCGTGAGATCGTGAGATATAACGATGCCATTGCCGCAGCACAGGTCGCTGGGCTTCAGGATCCAGATGCCTCTCATGCCGCTCATCGCGTACTGCGGGTCGACCGTCTTTAATTTCTCCAAAGTCGCGACGGCGTTCTCGAGGCATCTCTGCGGCGGGTGATATTGATATCGATTTATGCGGGAATATCAGGTTTCGCCGCGGCGACGCCGTCGTCGCGTCACTGCTGGATCGACTTTAATTCCGGAAAGTTCGAATAAATTCATCCGCCGGCGAATTGGATCCCGACCGGTCGGGGCCACATTTCGACGGCCGACGGGGTGAAATTAATTTAATGAAATCGCGAGACGTCTCGATCGGGGATCGAGGAAAGAAAGAGAGAGAGAGAGAGAGGGAGGGAGGGAGAAGAGAGAATTTCAAGAAGTTGTCTTCTCGCGGCGCGACCCATCCCGCTAGAAAAGGGTTTGGGTCGCGTGTGAAGTTTGCCGCCTGCTACGCGGACAACTCGAGATACATGTCAATTGCGCACTACCTTTGACCGAAGTGCTTCCGGCGGTAACCTAAATAGAGGCTGCGATAAGCACGATGCGTCTGATTTACGTGCGACACGGCAACCCCTTTCGGGGTCGTAACGAGCTAAGGCATCTCTCTCTCTCTCTCTCTCTCTTTCCTCTTCTCTCGTGACGTTTTCTTCTTTTTCTTTCTTTTTTTCTTTACGGGACCTTAATTGATCAAACGCAACCTGAAAGGCCGTAATGAAAATTCCTAATCGCAGAAAAGACGATGTGAAACTCGACGAGGTGTTCCTCGACGCATGGGAGAAAAGAACGCCTAGAGGCAAGAGGCTGTCTGCTATGCGATAAATAAACATTTGAGAATCTCATACGCCTTTTCCCCTGTACTCGCAGAGCGCGAGTACTTATCGTTCGCCGTTATCGCGAACCCTTTAATTTTCTTTCATCAGTTAAGGAGTTAATGGTATCGCGCGGCAGCATCTCGGGAACATGTTTAATGTAAGGATGTTTTCGTGCCCCCTTGAATAATTAACACAGTTTGGTTTTGTTGCCTACGCTACCTCGTAATCGCTTCTATTATTAGCGCGAATCTGGCGAGCGCGAAATAAACACGCCACTCTAACCCAATCGATCGTTCAGCACGTGATACGTTTCCAACTTAAAGAAGAGCGTCCGCATCCTCTCTCTCTCTCTCTCTCTCTTTAGCGAGAGAGCGCGAGTTTCGTGCGAAAAAGCGCCAACCGTTCAAAGTAGAAGGAAAAATACACGGGAGACTCGCAGCATCAATACCGAGAAATTCCGACGACGCTCGGCTCGCTATTAACCACTGGCTGCTGATTTAATTGAAACCTTACGCACGAAGCGATGAAACCCGTTCCCTCCCTCTCTCTCTCTCTTTACCTTCCTCGCCATTTCGCGCGACAACAAAAATCGCATACGCCGCAAGAAGTACAACAGATCACTATTAAAACGCGCAATTGTTAAACTCCTGGAAATTAATCGATCTCGGATCATTTTATCGCGCTCAATGGATCAATTACTCTACGCCGAACATATAAACGCGCGCTGAGAATCGCGATCGAGCGATTCGCGTGCAAATATATACGATGTTATTAATAATGTTTCGGGTGAGAAGCGGCGGGAGGAGGGCGAGGGGATTTCTCCGTAATAACCTGATATTAAATCAATTAATATATTCGCAGCATGTGAGCGCGCGTTAATTAATTAGTCCCGTGCGTCTATTAGCGTTATCGGGAATTAGAACAAGCACATAATTCTCTACCCGGACGGCACCCTCTGACGAGCTCTCGATTCCGGCTTCGTGGTGAAGCGCCGCCGTGTAATCCTCCAGTAAAACGTTCCACTCTTCCTCCGTCGGCTGTTCGCCCGCCACCACGTCGATATCCTCGTGCGTCGCGACGGCAACGAACTCCTCGCAACGGTCCACCGCGAAGTCGAGCCTGGCGATCGGGATCGCTCGTCGTTTAGAATCGGTCGCGAGGATCGACGGCTCTTCGGCGACGCTCATCCCGTGGACGAACCATTTGAGCAGACCCGCGGCCGCGGTCCGCCGAAAGTCCTCCAGGAAGGCTCGTTGGTCCCTGGCGGGGTTGTAGCTGCGCGGGAACAGGACGTCGGACACATTCTCCTCGTACAGCCAATATGCGTCCTCCAAAGAACGCGCCATCCCGAGCTGTACACGTGCAGCGATTTGGTTTTACTTATCGAGCGCCGCTGGGCGGACGACGTTCCGCAGCGATTCCGCCTTTATTGCGAGGCAGAGACGGAAAAAAGTGCGAGTCGGCCGCGATCAAGAGCCGAGCGGAATGATATTTTCGATTCACGTCGTCAGAACAAGCGTATGATTGATATTTAGGTACGGGGAACACTTGATCCTCCCTTTTGATTTCCTTCGAAAATCTCGAAAATGAAAGGGAAATCACAGCACATCCGATGCTTATCTCACTCTTCTCTGCTGTATCGCAGGTATTTGAACGGTGTATCTAACCACATCGGCGGAGTTGAAAGGTAATAATAATTCCCGGAGTAATTGATATTTTTACGAGACAATCGAAAGTGTATATCAAGCGTCCCTTATTCCGGGAGACTCGATCCGAGGACAGGGGAGACTTGATTCAGGATTGCGTCATTCTTATGTTCGTATACGTTTCGTTGTGATAAGAGAAAGTAATTTCATCTCGGGTCTTCGTACCTTCGAGGTGTAAACGGAGGGCCTCTGGTATCTGTTGAGCAGAACGTCACTTCCCAATCCGCGCCGCCACTGGACAAAATCGTTCCTGCAGTCCCATATGAAGTCGGGCTGCCTGTCTCGCAGAAGGGCGAGAATCACCGCCCTCTCGTTCAGGGTCCCGTCTGCTCGCGTGATATCGCTCAAGGAGCGAGTTTCTAAATTAGTCACAGCACCTAATCGTCGGAGCACACAGAAAATGGTAGACATTAGCGACGATATTTCATCTCCCCCCGCCACCCTCACGACGGCGGCGGCGGTAATGTTCGAATTCAGCCGCGGCAACAAATTCTCTCTCTCTCTCTCTCTCTCTCTCTCTCTCTCCGCCGGCGGTGCGCATTAACTTTATCGTCCGCAAACAATCTAACCGTATGGCAGCATTCTCGTTTTAGTCGACTCGTACTTCTGCACCCAGCCCCGCGCCTCGAGCGCCTCCTTCAGCCTTGGCAGCTCGCCCCGTATGAGGAATATCTTGCGCCTCTGCGAAGTCGATGCGTGCGCGTGTTAATGGCCGTAATACCGAGGCGAGTGCGATATTATTCCGCGCGGGTATCGTGACGCAAAGGCGACCCAACTACGTCGCGCGTCGTCCCGCTGTTCCAGACACCCTTCCACTAATCCCGCTAATTAATCCCGGAGAAAAAGGACGAGGAGGGGGAAATTACTTTGACGGCGTCCTCCACTCTCTCTTTGATTTTCTGGTAAACCGCCTTGTGCGGCCACACCTCCCGGTAGCAACTGTGCGGCCTCGCCTCCTGGTTCGCGTGATCTCGTGCCGGGGCTTCCCGGGGACAGCAAGAACACGCGTCCGTGCAGGAATTCGCGTACACGCCGCACTCGAATTCCGGCAAGCCGCTAACGATACCGCTCTCGTCTACGTCGTCGTCTGGCTGCAGCCCGAAGTGGCTGCACATCCTGCTCGCGAGGACGGATCGATCGTGAGGATTCACGGGGCTCGTCGGCTCGCTCGAGGAAGGAAACAATCCCCAACTGGATTGAAACTTCTTATCCTGGTGGCACGTAGGCTGCTCCATTTTGGGGGGAGGGGGGAGAGAGAAAGGTGGCTGCTGCTGTCGTCGGCTTGGATCTCGCGACGTCGCTCCCTTTCTAATATCCCACCCCCCCAACGGATAATGTTGAATCACCGCGATTTGTCAAGGTAATTTGTCAACGTAACTCGTCATTTATAATTATCAGACGGCCGATGTGGGTCCGCGCGGTAATGAATTAACGCGACGCGATCCCGTTTTACCCGCCTCGGTAACGCGACTTTGAAATTAAACCCCGGAACTCCGGTGATATCTCAGTCACTCGATTAATGGCTAATTGCGTTCATTCGGCGCACGCGGTCGCGAAACGGCGGTGGCGACGCGTCTGACGCGCGTTTCGACGGAAACGCCTCCCTCATAATTGATCCAAGAGCGGAGAGAGCCGGAGAGAGAAAGAGAGAGAGAGAGGGAGGGAGATGTCCACCGCGCGTATCGCGTACGCGCGAGCCAGTAACACGTTTAACAAACTATTCAAACAATTTTAGAACCCGTTACGTGTCCGGGGCGCCGCGACGCGCGCCCGACATTGTATCGGGGTATACCCGACGTCTGCCGGCTGAGTTTACGCAGTTATGTGGAAAGTGTGGATTAGACGCAGCGATTAGAACCGAGCAAATGTTGGCTTATGTTCTTAAAGCCGTGTGTTTAACGAGCGGAGGGGCCGAAGCATCGGCTGAAGCCGCCTCTGGCTGCTTACACATGCGTGCGTGCGCGAGTGGATATGCGTGCGTAACAAGCCCATGTATATTTTTTTATTATATATTCTTCGGTCACGAAGAACATAAAAAATATATTGACTGCTTGGAAAAGTTGGTCGCATTGGTAGCGATATTTCTTTGATTAATAATATATGCACTGAGAAAAAAAAATCTGTAACTAAGCAGTGAAATATTTGGGGTTAAAAGTGTACTATAATGCCTGTGATATTAATAGTTTTGCACGCATTTTGCACGCATATCTCTATTACTATTTTTATGATTAAAATTACAAAAGGGTATAATCGGCCTGTGGCCGAAGTTAACTATAATTTCTCTCAGTGTGAAACGATAATATTTAATCAAACTATCGTGCCATAGTTCTCTACCATTTTCAGCCATCTTTCCGATGATTGATTCCACGTGAGTGAAAGGAGGTCATTTTTCGAGCCAACGAGACGATCCGACAAACTTTCGCAAGCTCCGGATACACGTAGAAATGTATCTGGAAATTTTGGCGAAATTTGCGCGCGCCACGAACGCTTCGGTTTGAGTGGCCCTCGCAATAAGAACGACGACAAGGGCGATCGGTATGACCGATGACGCGACAAAGGCTGTCCCGGATGACATTGTCACAGGGAAAATCCGAGCGCTCGGTGACGTACGCGCGACAGGAACGGCCTCGCTCGCGCGTAACGGCGCGATAAATCCCTCGGAGCGAGCGATAAATCGTCCAGTTAAATCGCCGTCGCCGCGCTAATACAATTAAACGCCGAAATAACTGCTGCGAACGTTCCGCGCCGGTGAGCGTTCGTACAGTTTATGAGCATTAATAATGAAGTCCGCGGAGTTACATTTCTCTATTTGCCCAGCGAGCCCAGAGAGCGATCGTCCGTTTTGCAAATTTTTCCTCGCGAGATTTCACCGAGCTACTTCCCGCCCCAAGCGGTATGCCTCCCGCGAAATTCGCCAGGTCGTTCGCGCCTCCTTCCTCCGCGAACCCCCGAAATTGCCGATCCGCTCGCTGCGCAAAGGCGTCTCGCAAGGCTCGAAATCCGTCACGACATATCGGCTCGAGGTTAAGTCATCCCTTCGAACGACGACGACGATTACTACGACGATCATACCAGAGATTTTTGCGACGGCTGCGGACCGCGGGGATTTAGCTCATAACTTTTGTGCGCCGGATGTGTGTGTACGAGGGGGTGTAGAGATGGCTTTTTATCAGTTGGTCACGGAACGACGGGCATCTTGCTTCCCCTCGTCGTCGTACTCTCTCTCTCTCTCTCTCTCTCTTTCTCTCTCGTATCGTCGCCTATGAGCGGCTGGATTCAAGCTGCCCCCGCCCCGCGTTGTTGGATATTCCATCATTAATCCCTATCGTGTGCGAGCGGTATAAAACCACTTTCAGGGACTTTTTGGAGCGGCAGTCGTTAGATATCGCATTACGTTGCGAGGCGATGCGAGTCTCTCCCAGGCGAAATACCACGTGTATTATACCCGCGAGTAGGGGAGTGTGGGTTTCGCGTATCGCGATAAAAATTTGCGAGCACGCTGAGTGCATCCTTTGTATGCACGCGCATATATGGATTATCTTCGGATAAATTTCATTTAACAGTCGCGAGAACCGGTAAATCCCGAAGTACGATGGCAGGATGCATGTTTACAACGAGAGCTGTAAACGAGATATACGCGCGGAAGTCACGTGAGCAATGAGCTGTATTGCCAAAGGTTTCATACACGCTCGAATGTATAAACGTACATCGGTACAAAGATCGGTGTGTGTAAAGTGCCAAATTAGGGATTTTTATTGTGAACGGGTGACAAATTCGGGCCATTACGAAGAGGAAATTAGAAGCAGTTTTTGTGAATAAATAAGGGATCGCGCATTTGCGTATGGAATTTTTCAGCGGATTCCAAATGAGCCCGCTGAATTATGCGATTCCGGACTTTATCCGTTAGAAAATTATCGCGAAACTGGGTCGCGCGGTATATTATTTCGGGCGCTTCAAAAGGGCGTGAGCAGAGAGAGAGAGAGAGAGAGAGAGAGAGAGTGTGTATGTGTGTGTGTGCCGTCGAGAACGGCGACCGGAACATCGGAGCAAAAATCAAAGAGTCTCGACGGAACCATCCGCGAAGTGAGACCGAATTATATTTCATAATCGAATCCGGGATTCCTTCGGCGATTCTCGGCGGTTCTCGCCGTTTTAAATACAGGACATGCGCGAGCGCTAAAATTCGCGGAAATAAACGTTCAAAGCGCGTTTTACCGCGGCCAGATTTATGACGCCGTTCCCCCGAACCGTATTTATTTTCGCCCAGGTCCATATACGCATATCCACTGTGCGCCGCACATAAATTCCATATCTTGCTTCAATATTTTATCGTTGTCGGATTAAAACAGCGCGAGATCCAATATGAAACGTTTCCCGCGCGCCCGCGCTCACTCGCGAATGCGTTACATCGGAGTCGCGCGATGAAACGCGCGAAATAATAAAACAAATCCATTAAGCACGACCCGTATTTTTCGCGAGGCTTATCGTACCACAAGCGTCCCGTAACAGCCTGGAAACCGCGCTTCGGGGGGGAGGGGGTGAATCTGTTTCGGGCGAGCGAGAGAGAGACCACCGCGCTCGGTCTCCCGCTCTCGGCTTTACGAAGCGGAATCTTTTCCGCGGCGAAGCAATTATTCTATCGATAGCCCGGGATTATAACGAGCCGGGGAAGGGGGAAGTGGAAAAGCCGACGAGAGGTGCGACCTCACCCACCCCCGCTCTCTTTTCGCTCGTCACTTAACCTTATTTTAACTGATACATTTCGCGAGCACCTTCCGCGTCGTCGTTCCGCTCCCCTCCCCGCGCGATATAATTAGAATAATGGAAGGTCTAATACAGAGGCCTCTCCATATGAATGGAGGGGCTGTAACTGCGGAAGGGTAGGGAGATTTAAAAGCACTCACGGTGCCTCCGGTGATTAGAGAGTGCCCGGGCGCGGTTACTTAGCCAGTTAACTCATTCACCCGTACCTCCCCCGCGGTACTCGCTGCCTGCTGCTGCTATCGTCGTCGTATCGACTTCTCGAATAAGCGCGACAGAGTCGACGGAATCGCGCTTCGGTCGCCGGTAACTGTGACACGGTGCATAAATATAGATACGTCGGGGATAAAAATCGGTTATTCCCCGATGGACGCGACGAAGATGAATCCGTCCCGACGTGTTCCATCCCCGTCGCCCGTTACACGTCTGCTCGCTTAGCCTTTCACTGTCTATTACATGGCATCTGATGCAATATAAATAATGAAGATATGCAATTCCGCGTTACTTATGCGCTCTTCGTGAAATAAATGATCGTAAAAGTTTCGTGTTCTGTTCGTTACGGCTGAAGAAAGATTTTTTAGAGCGGGGAGGCTACGTGGACAGCCGGTCTCATCCCCCTTCCCCTTCTTCCTGCTTATAATTAACGAGCTATTTAGTAAAATATGTGTACGGAGAGACAAGATTGGTTGGTATTAACAATGAACTAATGAAACGCGTGCTCGTTGAAGGGAGTCGAATTTCTAGCTCATGTGAATTAATTTATTAATGTAAATATTATTAATGTAAATATTTCCCGATGTAATTATTATTGATGGCAGTAATATTAATGCTAATAATCAAACCGTACACACACAACGAGTTCTCATAGATCCGTATATTATACTTTATTTTCGATTGAATATCAACAAGCAGACCGTGGTGGTTGCGACATCGCGACAAATTCGCGTTGAAATGATCCTTCCGTTGCGATTCGAGGAGATTCGCATTTGACGCATTAGCGCGAGAAGCATCGCGCGGGGGTATTAACCCGTGGTTGCGCAAACCTAACGGCTATATCTTACGAGTAATTATTCACCGTTCCATTAGCCACGATAACGCCGTCGTCAGATAATGCACACAAGCTCGGCGAGTTAACGCGTCATTTTTCGATTAGCCCTTATTACCCGATTTCGCGAAAAAAACAACGTCGGATAATAATGACCGTTGTCGCACGCGACAGCGGTGTCGATAATTAGTATAAACGAATTACGTAGTTAACTTACAATTTCGTTGCGCATGCACGGCACCTCGCTGCCCGTGTGCGTGCGCGAGTACGTGTGTGTGTGTGTGTGTCACGGCGAACGACGTGCCGTGCAAGCGAAGTAGTTGTAAATTACCGAAACACAACTTCGCGGTCTATGGACACCGCCGCGTTTATTAAGCTAATGCGCGTTTTCCGCCGAAAAACTTAATCCGGCTCGGGCGCTCGTAGTTATAGATCCTCCTCCCTCCTACTGTTCCCGCGGTAACGAAGTAACATAGGCATAACTCGCGCGTTCCACCTAATTACGTGTGTTGGTAGCTCATCCGTATTAGCGACGTAATTTTGCACGGCGTAATGTTACGCTGAAGCGCCACCGTCGGCTGATTATAAATGGTAACGATACTCGAAAGTACGGCGCTGGAGTGGAGGATACGCGGATAATGCCGGGAAATGAATGTTTCAAAGAAAAATGCAAAAAATTCGCGGACGAAACGAGGCGCGAATCCGTAAGTTCTCCTTTTACGTCACCTCGTGATGGGTAGATTATTTCCATCCTTTCTTCTCTCCCCCCCCCCCCTCTCTCTCTCTCTCTCTCTCTTTCTATTTGTATTTATCTATTATTTACTTTTCAATTTCTATATTTCTATCCTCTATTTCTGTGTCTGTATATAAAACGTGGGACAATAACTTTGTTAAGCAAACTTTGTTTGTCGTCTGGGATATTTTCGCTATTTTGAGAGATGTGAAAATGTTTCAATGACGAAAATGATATACGATATCAAAAAGGCTACAATAATTCTTCTGATGGAGGCGCCTCGAAGATTTCGAAGTCATTTCCATTCTCTTGAATAGCATTCTGTATTTTTATTATCCGTAATGCGACAGCGGATACTCAGGTGATTTAATCGACCTGTAATTAGAAGGCCACTCGCATCAAATAAAAGAATAAAACGATGACTCTTACGTTATAAAAAGTGTTCAAAGTAAGTTCTTTTATATCGATGCAACAGTGCAATCGTCGAATTCCTGAAGTACACTTCTTATCGCTCTCGGGCTGATTGGGCACACACGCTGCAATAATTCGCTGCAATTACAGTAAAATGACGTTGTATACCGAGGAAAACCACACCAGGAAATATAAAGCGAATTACTACAACATGTGCTGCAACCAGTCCGGAAGTGATAAGAAGTGTACAGTCAGTCACAGAACGGTTGCAATAGTTTTTCTCGGATATATTTCGGAACATACAACATATTGTTTACAACGAAGCCAACCTATGATTAACGAACATGCGCAGCAGATGGTCGAATAACTCAAAATTACACATGTAGTTTCTACATATACATAATGTATTTTGACATCCGTCTGACCATCTATCGCGCATGTTCGTAAATCACAGGTTCATTTCGTCATATCTGTTGTGTTCCGAAACGTGTAAAAAAAAAACTGCCACCATCCTGTGACCGAATATATATGTTTCAGGAATTCGATAATTGTAATGTCGCATCGATATAAAGGAACATCACTTCGAACGTTTCTTACACGAGATAGAAGATATCTTACGAAGATATTGTAAGAAAAATTATCACACAAATTTTGTCAAGTTAGATCATACTGCAATTATAATTGAAATTATGACGCATGTTATAATCTTTAGTGACATACTTCATTATACGCATCATTAAAAATTACAATGCGCGTAATAATTTCAGTCATAACCGCGACATGGTCCAACATTGCAAAATTTGCGTGGTAATTTTTACTAGAATATTTTCTCCGTGTATAACGTAAGAATCATTTTACTCCTTTATTTAATGCCGAATGATATTGCGTTTACAAGTCGTTGAAATCGACCGATCTTCCTCTATTGCGATGCCCTTGAAATTTCCGAAACGCCTACAGAAAAATTATTACTAATATATTATTGCCTCGTTAATCCATACATACGCACATACATCACTTTCGTAATTCCGCTATTTTTACATCACCGAAAATAGCGGAAATATTCCAGGTGAACAAAGTTATCGCCCCACTCTGCACGTGTACACATGTACGTACATATATGTATATATATTTTTTTTACTTTTATATCTCCAACTTCATTCTTATAACGCAGTTGTATACTTCCAGCTCTTAGGGGTGAAGCCCTAGAGCTGAAGTGAGCATACTTATCTCCCTCTCTCTTTCTCTCGCAATCTGGGCGCGATGGGGTCATAATACCCCTCATTCACAAAGAGCAAGGCGAATAATCGACCTTCCGTACACGAGGAATCGCGTCGCCCGCACGGCACGAATAATAACAGCCGGCATTTCCAGCCGTGTAAGAGCCGTGTTACACGAATCGGTGAGATGAGAGAGGTAACCGGATGGACGGTCGGTCGGTCGGTCATTCGTTCGTTCGTTCGGTCGGTCGGCCTCGCCGAATGCACGGAAAGGGCAAAGCTCTGTAACGGCCGCCCTTAGCCGCGATATGTCATTCGCGATGAAATAACAGCGTAATGACGCCCGCTCTCGCGTTACATGCTACAGGCAGCGTAGCTTACAACGAAATGTAATTTCGCGCGGCCGCGAGCGAGCGAGCGCGATCGATATAGGCGTCGCGCGCGAAACGGGTAAACACCGCATCGCCGGTGCGGATTAAAATCGGTGTAATTTTCGCGAATGCGATTCTCGATGCTCCTCATGCGGACGCTGTGAAAACTCCGCCAGCCGGATCGGTGACGGGGGAGGAGGATATTTACATTTAATTAATTTATACGTATTACGTGTATTTTTATTATTCCGCCGTATCGCGTCCAATTATTATTTATATTCGCGAGCATGCTCTCGTTTTCAGCCGGAATCTTCCATACGTCTGTGCCTCTTTTACAATATATAGCTACGTTCGTTGAGTTTATGTGCCTAAAAGTAACTTCTTACTTCATCAGTAGTCATTTCAACGGTGTTACACGTAACGAATCACCTTCTAATAATATCACATTCCGAACGTAAAAGCAATAAATGTAGAGAAAAATGAAATGAAGATTTATGTAAAAACCACTTGACTTGGGTTGCATTAAGATGCACTGGAATTCTTATATTTCCCGTCCTTTTGCCGCAATTTCTCACCGTACATTGCGAATCGCAACTTGCGAGCGTGCCGTCGAGGGTCTCGCACCTTAGCGGCGCGGGGCTCTCTCTCTCTCTCTCTCTCTCTTCGCGTGAAATTCGGCAAGAGTAGCTCGATAAGCGGCCGAAAACTTACGCCCGACTTCTTCGTTGAGTTGCGGCGCCTAACAAGGGAGAAATTGCGACGCTCGCGACAAAGCAGAGGCAGGATTGCCGGGAACGAGTTACCGAGTTGGCTTCGGATTGAATTCGCCCGAAGGAGGCGAGCTTGATCCCGGACTGGTGCAGCATTGCGAATGCCGAAGCTGTCGGGTATTCCGCGACTCTCTCGGAGTTAGAACCCCCTCCCCTCGTAGATGCCTGCGACGAAGCGAGCGCAGAATAAACAGGAAACAGGTACACCTGGCACGGGAGGGCGGATCCGGGAGAGTTCAATGGTACCGGCAGCGCGTTTTGTCGCGGGCGATACACTTGGGAATAGGCCACGTACATACAATGGCGCCGACTTAATCGTAAATTAGGTCGGAAAGCCTCATCCAAGTCCACCGGCTAGCTTCGATCATAAATCAGGATCGGGCACTCGTGACCCACGGCTAAGTAGATTGTCGATCGACTCCCTCTCCGATACCTTCGGATCATCGGGGCGGGCGTTGCAGAGCGATTAGGAAATTTAGCGTCTTTTTTGTTAACGAGAAAGTCGCGAAATTGCATTCGCTATCTTGGCCCCACGCTGAAGAAAGGATTTTGCAAGGAATACTAAAGAGCACGTGCGTGGTGTAGATGGCAGACAGTACGCTGGTCTGCTGTATACCAGCAGTCCCGGGTTCGCCTTCCGGTAGAAATAGAAAATATTTTCATATATACTCGTGCCTCCTCTCCGATGGACTGGCAAACCGCCGAGAGAGAATATCTTCGCCACGAAAACCTCACTCCCAGAATAATCCGCCGTTCGGACATCGGCGTTAAACTGTACACGTCCCATATACTTGCGTATAATCCGCGCGCGCACCACAAGCGTATACGAGAAAAGAGGGTAGGCCCGGGCCCTGCAAAGGCCTACCGAGTATTCGGTCGCTGCAAGCAAATAATTTCATTCCGCGTACTAACTATGCAATATACGAAACTACCGTATCGTGTATATACAGTATATGGAATGAAATTATTTGGTTGCAATGATGATCGCGTATTCTGCCGGCAGATATTCATCGAATTTCAGTACTCATTGCCGAATTCCTTCCTCAGTGCGCAGCGGTTGTCAAGTCAGCGCGTAGTCACAAACCCGTCTCGTTATCGGCGAGGGGGAATGCGAGTCGACCCGTTTGCCGTGGGGACGAGCAAAATGAGAGAGGAGCTCTTCATTTCCTTGCGATAAGTTGTAGCGGCCGTCCCGGTAATGGAGCAAGCCGCGGGTCAGGTGGACATTGTTTCGTAAAAGTACCCGTCGCTCGGCGTTAAGGGGAAACGGAAGGGAAGCAACATGAGTGATCATCGGCCGGGCGCGCGAAGTTCCACGAGCGAGGCGCGGTTTAATGAAACGTCGAAACACATTTGCGTTATTATGGATGTTACGGGTCGGCCGTGCGTTAATCGGACTCATCACCTGTTCCCGGGCGTAACGAAAAAAATGATGAAGATGATGGGGCGAGAGATGGGTTCACGAAGGACAAAACCGACGACACACGCACGCGCGCATGCACGCACGCGCTGATCTCCGTGCGCGACGAAACGTAATTTTCGGCGGAACGAGCGGCGCGACAGGCCGAGGTCGCCGCTGATGGCGGTCGGCGGTTTAAGGCGAAACTTTATGGCATTACAATGCGGGGGAGTAATGGAATTATCGGATTATCCTATCCATCTAGCTTGGCCCCGGTACAGAAGTCGACTAATCGCGACCGGATATCGCCAGCGCGCGTTGCCGAACGAGCGAGCGTTCCTCGTATCGCCGCCCCGTCGCCGCTCGTTTAAACAGTATAAAAGTTGATATTTCTAGCTCCAGATTTTTTACGGAATATTACTGAAAATTGCGATCGCGTCACCGGGAGCATCTTGTCGGATCAACACTTAATTGATTCATGTTTAATGACGTCTCGATGGAAATTTAATCCGCGACTTAATTATCCAGCTATTTACCGTAGGAAATTGAACGGCTATAACCAATCAGAGAGAGTAGACGTAATTCATGCTCGCGAACGCGTCGTCGCGGTACAGCAAAGCCGATATCTCGCAATGTAAGTACACTGAAAAGAGACGTGTTCGCTTGCACACGGCGTTCGTTCGTTATCAGTCTGGTCGGTTCGCATTAATTTCGATCGCACATTTCCACACTAAAGCCGGCGATAATTAAGTCGCAAATTAAACTCCCGTCAAGAAAAGTCAATTGCAAATCAGCCGCGAGATAAAACCGCGCTACGGATCGACACCTCTTCGGGAATAACTCGCAAGGCGGATAACCGCATAAAGCAAACGCGCCCGTATGCAAATTAAAGCGAGATAATTTCCAACGATAAAATACTGGAATGGATAATTGCGAGGTAAATTACTACAATGTCCGCCTCTCGAAACGCGGGCACAGTTTTCTTCGGACAAGTCGATAGTCGAAAGCGGTCGCTGAGCAGATATGCGCGGTTATATACGAGCGAGTGATCGATAAGAGGGTGGTTTTCATGATAAGAGNCTCGTGATAAGAGCGAATCAGTCCTGGCCTTGGTGTGCTATCAATTGCTCCTCTTTAAATTGCAGCCGACGAAAAGGATCAAAGGCTCTACTCCCGTTCGCCAACGGAGCAGCTTTACTAGCCGGTTTTTGCTCCGGGTATCTTATTTCTCATGGTCGGGCCTGAGTGTTTTAACTCGCGAGAACATGTCCGAACAGGAACCATGAATTTAAATGAACGCGTTGGCACCGTTTGCATTACAGCAAGCAAATACTTAATAAATTGCAATGATTCATATTATGAGCACAAATGTAATAACGTACTTATTAAAAACGTAACGTAATATAATAAATAATATAACCAGGTATACGCATAAAATTGCATCAATAAGGTCAGCAAAACTTATTGTTACTAGAGTATCATATGAAATTACAATAAGTTGAAATGATTTGGTCGAATTTCTTGTAATAAAAAAATATTTCATTTTTTGATATACTATGCATATTTTTATGTGTATATTTTTAACCTTATCATACATTGACTGCGATTTTCGACCATGTACGTAAAATTGAAAATTGTAATATAATCTCGCAGTAGTATGAATGTAACATTATTATTTCAAGTATTTTCCTTAATACGCGTTTGACCGATGAAACGTATTCGACCAATGCATTTTCGACAGTGTATAAATACCGTGAAATAATGCGATTTAGCTTGAATTTCTCGTCAATCCAGCCAGCCACGGTCCTATTCCTATGCGATGATCTTTTACATCAGAACATGGTAACGGTCCGACCCGATACTTGCAACACACTCCGTTTCTCGTTTCGATTCACGCAGTCACTTGACATTCACCTCCGGCACTTCGCGTTAATTCCACGAGATTGTGTACTTCGCGTTTGTCGTCGCGGGAAATCGGACACGTCGACTGAAATTCGTCAATAAACCGTAACGCGTGAATACGTGCGATGCTGTGTGTACGCCATGACTTCGCGCCTGCGATAATCGAAGCGGACTGTTCGTTAAATGGAGCACTTCACGTTAGTCATTCGTTCGCAATGCATGCTACGCTACGGTGTTGGCGCGTCAGTATAACACACACACGCATTTACACACTTGGTCAAGGAATTTTCTGCTGTTCCGGACCAACAAAGTGATTATACAGTATCTCTTTTTGATCGATATATTATACGTATAGTCAGAAAGCTTGCAACACTTTCTTCCTGCGAGTCTCGCAACACATTTCGTACCTGACAAGAAAATTAATCTCTTGAGAATTACTAAAAAATAAATTCTCCCATTGGACATGCATTTGGAAACTCGCCCAAAGAAATGTCGCAATCTTTCTGTGACCGATCTATACCTCTTTGTCATTGCAGATGAACGAAAACACTATCGCGCTTGTGTGTGTGCATGCAGGACGGTAAAACAGTCTGGTTCGTTACTTGCCGACGCGCGCTTGTTTATTGTTTATGGTTATTTGTTTTGATTCGCGCGATCCACTTACGCCGGCCGGCACTTCGTGTCAGTTCGGCGTCTCGGAAAGATCAGTCCGTCTCTAATCACTACCAGGGATTGACGCCGACTGGTATTCGTGGATCGGTCGTGATCGTACATCCATCATGCAGGTTCGTACACGTTCAGTGTGTACGCCATGTTGTGACGTCGACGCACTCTATTGAAATGGCCGACTCGTGAAAAGACGCGCTCCCCTTTACGTACTCGTCCGCAGTACGACGTCGGTTTAATCGCGTGCCGCAGTATCGGTAGTGTCGAACGAAATACCGCATTAATTAAAGTGTAACGTGGTAATTAGCCGGCAGTAATTACCTGTCGAGTACGCTCGCGTAACAGCCCAAAGCTGGCCGCGTATCGGGACTAACCGTTTCTCGAGTTTTCGTAACGATATACTACGAGGTTCGGAAGTGTCGAAACAAACCGGGAGACCGCCGATATCGTATAAGTGCGTTTTTTTTATATAATCTACCGTGATATGCACGTGAGTGAACGTTGGAAACGTTTGGAAATATGCGGAGAGTGGAAGCAGTTCGAACGAGGAAGAAGGCGAAGTGAGAAAGAAGATGCAGAGAAAGGAAGGAGTTGGAGGGGGACGGGAGGGAGACAGAGCGAGGAACCACACGGAGACAGGAAGCAGTTGGCGAGAAGCAATCGGCGAGAGGAAGCAAGAACGATGTCATCGGGTGAGTAACTTTATAAATATATGTACACGATGTTCGAACGGGAACCACAAATTTAAATAACGTATAGATGCTAACTGCATTCTATAGTAAGCGTACGTATTTAACACGTTCACGCCGGCGTGCATCACCGGTGGGTCACGCTCGACTGTCCCATCTGGCGGCGTGCATCACCGGTGGGTCACACGATACTGAGCCATCGGGCGGCGTGCATCACCGGTGGGTCACGCTTGAACATTCGTTTAGACGCCGCTCACCATCAAAAATATAGTTCGTTTAGTAACTGGAAAAAATTGCCGTATAGTTGAAAATTTAACCCTTTGCACTCCAGCCTAGTAATGCATAGAGGCTATTAGTTCCAAGTACATACCTATGATGTAGAAGAAAAATAGAGTCGTTTCAATAAAACAAAATTTTTATTTCTTAGCTATTTTATAACAAAACATATTCTAACTTATATTATAAAAGAAAAACATAAATTTTAGGACTTAAAATTTCTTAAAGTGCCGAGGCAGCAAAACAACCATGTCGCCGCTACGGCGACAGCGGAGTGCAAAGGGTTAAATAATTGAAATTTGAATGGCGCCGCCAGATGAAGCGCAGCATGAATTCGAGCGCCGCCTCACAGCGAAAAACATGAAAATCGGCCCCGGCGTGAACGTTTAACGGAGAAACTGGATAAGGGCAATTTGCAAGTCGGTTAATAGTCACGCGGTATAAGCCCGACCGGGCTGGATTTCTAATCCTATCGAGGGGCGAAAGACACCATAATTGCGCCGGTAACGACACGCGCTCCGCGTTGCTTCCGGCCAGCCGGAACCATCTGATGTTACCGTTGACTCTCTCTCTTTCTCTCTCTCTCTCTCTTTCTCCGTCTCTCGTTATTGCTAATTTGCACGGTTTAATTGCCTAACGCCGTGCCGGCGACTTTCGCTGTCTGGCAAACTGATGATCTGATTAAAACAATCCGCCGCGGCGGCAGACCGAGGGGAGGGCGCGTTGTATGAAATTTTACCTTCGCGCTTCTCGCATTATGTCGGGGAGGGAATTGAAAGCCGAGAGGACTGTTGATAGAAATGAAAAGCGCTCGCGATTGATAAGAATATACCAGCGTTCCGATACGGGCGACGCGAAGCGGGTCAATATTCGACTTTCCCGCTCGTTCTTCGCTCCTTAAGATGTTAATTCACTTCGCGTTTCTATAACTATTCCCAATTACATCTTCAAGTGAAGTAGGTAACATCGCGGCTCCTCTCGCATCCATTAAAGCGTCAGCCACCTCGGCGAGTAATACGTATCTTCAATTTGGTACAATGCGCCGCGTCTCTACGTGGGTAATGAATTTCTCTGGTTCTGGATTTGCTTCTTGGAGTTATGACGAGTAACTGGAAGTAATACGGAAATAATCCAAATAAAGTTAAGATCTCTCTCTCTCTCTCCCTCTCTCTCTCGGTCGTAACGTTCGGCGGACGACCTACATTTTACCGTCGAACTTCGGGTAAAACGTACGCTTTGTTTCCTCAAACGGCATATTTCATTGCGCACCCCCCTCTCCCCCGTGCGCGCGCTCCCGCGGTTTCTTTTCGCTGGTTCATATACTCGGAAAGTAATACACGATTCGGCAACGGTTCAACCTCGGCCCCGCACCTTCGGCCGCTTTCTTTCCTCGCGAGTATTTGCAACACTAATCCACGCGCCGCTGCGCGCGCGCGAGGGAGAAAGAGCTACAGCAGCACGAGGCGCCGTAATACCGTAGGGGTAGATCGCGGTCCATACATCTCCCGTCGAGAAATCATTTTGTACCACTATAGCAATAACTCGCGCGTCGTAGAGGGACTTAGCAGCTGATCCTAGTAACTCCGGAGTGCCCGCCCCCTCGATGGATAATATCACGTCAGCTTTAGGGAGACGCGAAAATCCAATTCTCACTTCCCCCATCCGTCCACCCACCCTTCCTCCCTCCGGCCTTCCCTCGCTCTTTCTCCTTCTCACCACACGCCGCCTCTCTTTTTCACCCGTTTCCTCCACCGCTTTCATACGACACGGCCGCCTTCCCCCGGCCGCGAAAAGATATTGAATCACCGTTCGGAAAGAATACGGAGTTCCTCTGTCTCGGGGGTTTCATAACTCCGGAATGCTCTCGCTGGAATCGGAGACAAAACGCGGCGTGACCGGCGAAGTCGAGGTGGTCGATGTCGGCGCCCGGGTTTCGGGTTGAAAAGCCCTCCCCCCCCCCAACCCCACGTTTCAGCTCGGCGACATGCTCTGCGAAACCCTGGTCACGCGCCGATCTTACCGGTGGACGCCCTTTCTTACCGCGCTGTGGCCAGCGGGGAGAAAGAAACGAGAACACTCCGCGGCACGATTGCGTTGCAAGAGAGAGAGAGAGAGAGACGATGAGGTTCCTAATTACGAGCTTCAACGACAATCCGCGGTACCGGCGCTCCGCCGCGGGCGTAAAATGAATTTCGCGCCGGGGAGAAGAACCGGAATCGTGTATCGCGGTGGTGAAATCAGTTGTTCCCGAATAAAAGGACGACGACGATAAAAGTCTGAAAAGTTTCTTCCAGTCTCGTCCAGATATCATCCTTTTAACGAGCACGATGTGACGTGAGAGAAGATATGGTCGTTACAATCGGGGAGGTTTGATAAAGTGATCGTATCCAATCGAATTATTTCGTAACAGGAATTTGGAGGTTTGATCCACACTATTTATTTACCTATGTATTTAGTGGCAGTTCTTTCAAAAGTAGCAAATCCTTCTTTCGGAGTATATACATTCAAGCATCATATGAAACCTACAAAAATATTAATATTGACAATATTAATATTTAATGGCGCTATATATATATATATAAAGAATTTATATAAAGAATATATATATATAAAGAATTTACGGAACCTTTTAGGAACCAGAGCATGGATTTTATATATATATATATATATATATAAAATCCATGCTCTGGTATATATATATAAAATCCATGCTCTGGTATATATATATATATATAAAATCCATGCTCTGGTTCCTAAAAGGTTCCGTAAATTCTTTCTCAGATTCCCCCTTTTCACGGAGTCAATAATCGCGATCATATCGATTGAATTAACAATAGAGTAATATCCCATCGACGCTTCAAGCGTCTTTGCTCCGTCCATACGAATGGAAATAGAATCGAAGTGGACTCAGACTCTCTCTCTCTCTCTCTCTCTCTCTTTATGTGTGTATCTGTCAATGCCGCGTCGCTGCAGGCACTTTTGTGCAATCCGTGGCAAAGTCGCACATTACACGCAGTTCTCTCTTTGAGACTGTTCTTCCGCACGAAACGTTCCACTTTGACTTTCGCCTCGCTCCCGCTCGCGTATATAAACTCGAAACTGGTCGCTAAACTTCCCAACTGCCGCGCTGTTTGGTGAATAGTCATGAATTAAATATCACCCCGTATGTCTATCCGAGAGACCGCAATGCTACCCCAGAAATTATTTTAAAGTCAAATTCAAACCGACAGTTCGTCGGAACCAAATATAGAGGCTCGGTATCATTATGTTCGCCTGCCTCATGAATTTTGTACATTCTGCGATGGAAACGTTATCGACCGGTATAACGCATCGGGTAAGATAATGTGTAATATCGAGGAAAGAGCGTGATTTTGAATTTTATATCCTCTAAATCCGCTAAGAATGAATTTACAGTCGGATATGTCCCGATGACAGAGGGTGTGAGTACGAGATTTGTCAAATAGTCGGTCTATAAATTAATTTTCTTAGGAGTCTTTTCAAATTTCAACAATATATTAATTGAAAAGAATACGAGCTGCATGTATGTAAAACTAGAGAAGGATTGAAATAATTGAAGCCAAAGTTAGCACTTTGTATTGTTATTAATACGAAAATAGAGCTTCTGATATCGCAACATTGAATTAAAACGCCTGGCCACGTTGTTGTTAATTCCTCACTGTCTTCTTGCTCAAATAACTTTGAATTTTATTAATATCAGTTGTTATAAAACTAAAGGATCACTTAATGTCACGTAAACTGGGTTATTCTCTGATTAATAATGAAGAAGATACGATCTAAAAAAATACATTTTGTTGCAAACGACACCGTTCTCTCTTATTATCATCGGCCAACTACGAAATTCAGAACGTCTCAGCCACGAGACAATTAGGAAAGACCTCTCGTCAACTGCCGAAGGTTCATATCCGCAATACTGTAAACTCGCCCCTTGGGTATCCTTAATTTCCAAATCGTTCTTTCAATGACTTCATGTTACATTTTACCTGAATTTATAATTAAGTTTGTACATTATATTAAATTTTTTTCTCCTCGTATAATCCGATCTTAAGAGAAGACGTCGCTCGGGGAAGAAATAATCCGCGCAACAACGGATATTCACGATTCTCGTCCGCATTTATCTCCCCATCCTTGTTCGCTCGTATATTACTCCTTAAAAATGTACTCGCTGAAAATCGCCGGCGACTCGGATTCCTCGGGGTTGGTATGCGTGGCTGTTTTGTCGAATTAAATTCCACTTGGGCGCTTCACCGACGCTCCTAGTACGCTCTACCTTCGACGAAAAAACGAAAATAGAGGCAAGGGGAAGAAAGAGAGAGATAGAGATAGTGAGAGAGAAAGAGAGAGAGAGAGAGAGGGGGGAGTGAGAGAAGAGAAGCGCCTTCTCCCGTTTCGCCGAGGATGCGATGGGGTTCCGTTTCTTTTATTACAGCGTTTAAAAGCCGGCACGAGAGTCGCGCGAGATCCGGCTCCTTTTCGCAAAACGAAAAACGGTAAGGTTAATTATTTTCTCTGCCTATCCCCGGAAGAATCGTCTCTCTCTCTCCCTCTCTCTCTCCGCCGCTTATCCGAAGGTTCTCTTTACGCCGAGCGGCTAATTACGCAAGAAAAACTTACTCCGTTTTCCTCGTTTCCTCGGTCGCCGCACTTTCTGTCTCTCGTTCTTGCATACCTCACCTCGTCCCCCCCCCCCCCCCCCCCCCCC
>NW_014554365.1:214385-225852 GCF_001313825.1 Dinoponera quadriceps
CCCCCGGCCACCGTCTCGTCCGAGATGAGCGGTATTTGTAATCATCCTATTTTAAGGATCCGGACGAGACAAATAACCGGGCTGTTATTCTTGTAATTGTACATTCCGCATACCGCGACGCCGGGAATTTACGTTTCACGAGCGCGTGTCTCGGAGATAAACGGGAGGGTTTCGTTTTCACGAGGAGCGGCGAGAGCTACCGCTGCTCCTCGTCGTAAGATTTCTTCCGCACCGCGGAGACAAGAAGCCGGCAAACACGAGCGTTGCCGTAAAAGCGGACGGTGTAATCGTTCGCCTCATTAGCGGCCGCAGTCGAGCGAGGATGAAGAGGCCGTCTTCTCGCGCGAAGCATTCACCGTCGACGGGCAATTAGCTACTTATGCATTTTTCAGGCCCGTCACATTAATCTCCGCCGTAACAAACGGCCGACAGCGGCTCGGCTGGACAAATAATAACGAGCCTCCGGCTTGATCGAACGATCCGCACCGGTGTGAACATCCACCATCATCGTCACCGTCGCGTCTTATCGCGTTCCGAAAAAAGATGCGTTGTCAATGATGTGTCTGTCAACGATTAAACTTCGGTGCGGCTTCATCGCGCCCCCGTGACCGAACAGCCCCCTCCCCGAAAATACGGCTCGATGAAGATAATATCCCTAACATCCCGCCGTTCGCCCGAGTGCTCCTCCGTCGAGCACTCCGGGCTTTTCTCGCTCCGCAATAATTTCGCGTCTAGTCTCTCGCTACTGTCCGTCTTCAACCCCCTACCCTCCCTCCTCTCCTCTCCTCTCCCGAAAGACGGCGCGAGACTTGGGCAAGTTCGAGGGACGCGATAGTTCCGCCGGCGAGATCGTAAAGATTTATATCGAAGATAGAGGCGACCCCGTGTGTGCGCACCTCTACACCGTGCCTCGTAATAACACCGTTAACTCCGCCAGCCCGAAGATTATCGCGGCGCGGCAGCGGAGCGAAGTGTTTGCCCGGAGCAGTACAAATATACTTATTCCGCGCGGAAGCAGACGTCGCGAAGAAACACGTAGGGTGCGCCCGTTCGCCGCGAATAGGCCCCGATAAGATCGATCGACTGCACTAAGAAATCGATTCGTTCGCTCGCTCGCTCGTTCACCTGCTCGCCGAGAGAGAGAGAGAGAGAGGGAGAACTAAAGTACAAATGTAATCGTAAGCGAAAATTTAAAAGTGTGTGTAATCATAAGCTTCCAAAAAATCTATTTTTATATTTAGATAAAGATTGTTACTTTATAGTTTA
Organism: Dinoponera quadriceps; assembly: GCF_001313825.1. NCBI lineage: Eukaryota > Metazoa > Arthropoda > Insecta > Hymenoptera > Formicidae > Dinoponera > Dinoponera quadriceps. Next base: position 215,652 of record NW_014554365.1, read on the forward strand.
CATTTTTTGTTTCCAATATTGACAAAGCCGAAATCCGAAATATTTACGAATTATGCGACATCTAACGTGACATTCTATGATTTTTACTTCTCCCTTCTCTGCCATCACAGACCGTCACGCGAGCTAATAGACTCTCACCCCCCTCCCCCTCTTAATATAACGTAATTGTTGAATGGCTTCTCACAATATTTAATTCTAATTTTAAAACACGATGCAAGCGCTGTAAGTTAGACCTCGTAACATAAATTCGATACAAATTAATTCGAAAAGAAAGTTGCAATATCCTAACGCCGGTTCTCATTTCACGAAGACGCGCCACGCGATTCGAAAGTCCATTATCACCGAGCGCTCATTTCGCCAGCTTTACAAGAAAATTATTACCAATTTCCTTTATTACTGGCATCCGCCCACCCCGGCCGTCCCTCCTGCCGCACCGATGTAATAAAATCTAATCACCGCGGCGCAACTACCGACGTAACTATCCCTGTACACGTTCCGCTTGCGAAGTACTCATGCCTCCGGCCGTAATCACAACGCGACATTGAGAACTCAATGCGCTGACTGTAAATTTCTCTCGGTCGAATTTGTCCCGTTGAAAATTGCGAGTCAATTATGCCACCGGCGTTGTCCGATCTCTGCGAACAGCAACGTAAATCGAGATCATCGCGCTTCGGCGCTGATTGAAACAATTACGATGGAAAAATTTGGGGATCGCATCGGCTGTAATGGACACCGGTGGACTTATAATGCATAAATTTACGACGTTTACAAAATGTGAATCAATTTCAGGTAGTCCGTCGGTGTCTCGTGTATTCCTTAACACGGAGAAAACAAATTTAGCCAGAACAACAAATGTTTGCTGATACAGTGAGAGTAAAAAAACATTTGTTTAGACGACGAAAAATTTGTTTGGACAGTGAAAAGGATTTATTAAGAATATTAATCGCTATTCGCTGGATACATGGACGATTAACATTCTTAACAAATCTTTCCGCTGTCGAAACAAAATTTTTTCCGCCTGAAAAATTTGTTTGCCGTCACTTTATTGACAAATATTTGTTCTGGCAAAATCTGTTTTCTTCGTGAAAGTTGAACGGGAACCGGGGAGGGAATCTAAGCGGAAATTGAACGAAGTACAAATGTGTGATGTATAAACAAATCAAGGCCGCACCTGGACGCATTCGCGTCGGGCGATTCCGCTCATCCGTCGGGAGTAAAGTTCACGGTAATCGATACGGATTGTTGGTTTACGGTTGGCGTAACCGAAATATTACCCCATCTCTATGCATTTATGCAGCACGACGACGGGCACGTCACGTAGTGGCGAAGTAGGTTGTTTATGCTATAAAAATGTGCTTAGAAAAGCATTAACGGGTTAACGACCGTGCGGAGCTTCGAGTTGCGCATCTTTCCTTAAGATATCAACGCGCTCGGTTGTCACGGTTGTCCAATCGGGTAACTTGAGGATCTATTTTTTCGCAACGCCGTGTTGCGCCGGCGAACAACCGCCAGAAACGATAGCGAGCAACAAAACTCGAATCGCATGAATAGTTCTTCATATCACGTTAATCCTATAATTCACGCTGTCTAATCAGCGTTACTATTCTATTCTCTAGGAGTCTCGTATCATTTAACTCCCGAAATGTCATTGTAGTATTAACCGTATAGAAGCATTGATTTGATTTATCCCATGAAAAGAGAGTAATTATATATAAGTTTCCTCTTTGTACTTTGGAAGATTTCCCGGATCGAAATTTTAATTCCACATTAATTATCCAACTAAATTCTATCGGACTTGGAGCAACTATACAGGTTATAGTGTCTCATCTTGATGCAATGAACGGGATATTTAATGCCAAGGAGGATTAAAAGACATGAATCGTTAGTTTTAAATATTTAGAATTCAAATATTTCGAATTAATGATGAACGAATCAAGCACCCGCACGGTCGAATCAGATCTGTTTAATTCGAATGCGAATCGAATTCGAAGCAGATTTAACGGGATTTGCATTACACGTTGATCCGAATATAATAAAGTACTTTCAATGATATTAAAACTTTAAGGAGGTTCTCGAAGTTCGAATCCTTCCAGCAACTCCGGCTTTCGGATTTTCTCCGACACGTAAGAGCCAGGTTTTATATTTAAGATCGTCTTAAGAGTATCTTCAGATATTATATGGCTAGCTTCATTGACTGCAAAGTATCTGAGGATGACTTAATCTAAGACGGTCTTGAAAACCTCATTTATACTTTGAGGTAAAAACGTTCATACTGTTGGAAGAAGATTACCGTAAGCGGTAAAATTTGATTCAAATATAGAATTATTCCAAGTAACGCGTTCATCCTTTCGACACAATTATTTGAAATGTTACAACAAGATTTATTATTTTCCGAACAATCATATTGTGATCTGCAGCGGACCGTCGTGATCTTGTCGTAACATTATGATATCGTTGAAATTCAAGAACATTAATATATGAAACAATGATTGCGTCCATTCGAACACACAAATCTCGAATCGATACGGAATTTTATTTCCGCGCGACGACGACACACCGTCGGATTAAGCAAGATTATCCGTCGGCGATCGTTAAACGGGACGAATCACGCGTTGGTATAAGTTACACAGGATTCCGGTCTCCTTACGACGTTCGTCGGATAGACGGCTGTGAAACCGGCGACCCGCGGCGAGCGGAATGTCGCGCGTCGCGTTGCCTCGCGTTAAAAATCGCGGCGCATTAGTTACGAAATAACGCCTCGCGCACACAACAGACCGCGTTTTGCGCGGCGCGCGCTGCGCTACGCCGCGATATATTACAGCGGGAAAAATAGCCGGGCATCAATTACGTCATATAATACCACGCACCGCTGCCGCGCTCTATATCGCGGGGGAAAACCCGGCGGGATAGGGTGGGAGCAACGGGCGTCCGCGCTTTTCCATTTCGGCGTCATTCATCCGGGCTTCAGTATGGAAATCTATCCTGCGAGAGCCGTGATAACTTTTTTCCCCACCGGTGACATGGGGGCTCTCGCTCAGAGCGGCGATCTCAACTTCGCGGCGCTCCCCTGCGACGTATCGCGAATTAACTGCGCTGTCGCGCGCGCGCGGCTCTGTACTGGGATTTTTCGCGAATTTTTCGAAAACCTAATGAGCAGTCGCGACCGTAAGAGGAGGCCGGGGAGGAGGAGAAGGGAGAACGTGTGCATAAAACGTGCGATTTCGCGAGTTAAACTTTCTGACGGGGGACTCGAGCTTTGGCCTTTTCAAGCGGCCGACTTCGCAGAGTGCCATTTGGCACCGCCGGGATTTAAATACTGTCCCGTATTCGCGGGGCCATTCTTCCACACGAGATTACATATATACATATATACACCATATATATATATATATATATACACACACACACGAGGGTTTCGAGATGGAGGAAGTACGCGCGCGGAACATCGCCGCAGCAACGTCATATAATGCGATATAATGCGACGACGCGGCGACGTCGACGCTCGTTCGGACAAGCGAACTTGTCGGCGGAGGGGGGGGCTGTTTCATTCGCGGCCACTTCTTCGCGAGCACGACGTGCCTCGTGTACTCCGCACCGCCTCCTGGCAATGGCATCGGGCATGATAAATGTATCGCCGCGCGAAAAAGCCGCTGCAGTTTGCCGCATAATAACCGGAGGGCCGGGGGGGGGAGAGGAGAGGGAGGCTAGGGACATTTAGTGCACTTAGACGGGGTGATCTATCGGGCGCGAACGGCCGCGGGCATCGACGTGGGATATACTTTTTCGCCGGACTAACCCATTTCCCCTGATCTATCGGCTTCCTTCGGATAGACTATCCGTGTAATGGCTTCCGCACCGCCACCCAGTCCGCCCTTTTTTCGTCGTGGCGCCGGATAAAGGCCGAATTTGCCGCGGCATGCCGGCGATCGACGGGAGCGGCGATTCGTACAGCGTATCACCGGGCGATCCCTTTGATAAGACTTCGTGGACATCCGGGGTATATTTCCGTCGCTCGCTCACGCACCAAAGGAAGAATTGATTCGGTGACAAGTAGAAAAAGAGCCCGGCCGAACGAGCGTACGGGCAATGTTCCCCCGTTTTTTTCCCCCGTTCTGTTTTTGTACCCAATTTCGGGAACAGATTGAAATACTCGCCGTAAGGTGATTGGAAATATATGTGCCTCAAGGTGCAACGATTAGGGTATTAGCTGTCAGGGTTGAAACTTTCGGAACCCATTTTCTCTGGAATGATAAATATACCTTAATTAGCTACACCTTAAAAAAATATATATTTTTTCTTTATTTAATATATATATTTATGACCAGATTAGCAAGTACTTCATATTTATTCAAAAATTGACTATCAATCGTTTTCGTCCTCCGTTCCTCGTGCACAAGCATACACGTGTCTAATGACACCGATAATATCGTAACGTAATGTTACCAATGACTTTATTATCGACATCCCTGTCGGAGTTCGGCTGCCACTTCGACATCCCCTCAATATATGCCGGCCAAATGTTTGATTACTATAACCAAATAATTTCGTTCTGTATACTGTGCATAAGAGAGACCGAGGCAGATTGGAATAGCTTATATAGCGCAAATGTTTAAAAGGCATCCCAGAGACGTCCCGGAGATGTCCCGAAAATCTTGGCACTTGTTGCCAAATCCTTCTTTCCCGGGCAAATCCGCTACTTTTCAAACTGGAGATCGTTTCGCTGCCGAGTCACGAATAACAATTATACGGGCGCCGGTTGAACTCGGGCGAGAGTGTATACGCGTTTCGAGAGCGACCGTTCGTCGGCGAAATTTCGAGGATAAGAGGATAAAGATGCAGAACGACGGGAATAATTGAACGATACGCACGATGATGCGCGGATCGTCCACGGGGGATGTGTTTGATAGAAAAATGCCTACAGGTTCCGGCGTTCCGTGCGTTAACCGGCACGAGGGGAAGGGAGAGGATAGGCGCATTGAATTTCGCCGATAAATACGTTTTATCGTCAATAACCCCAGCCGGATATCGCGGTGAGCCTTAAAGACAAAGTACCGCGGGCATTTTCTCGGAGGCGAGCCGGGAAGATCGATAATCGACCGTGGGAACGCCGTGCGGGAGTTCCCCTTCGCGCGATCCTCTCTCCTCTCCGCTTCCACTCTGCTTTTTCTCCATCGTCGCAAACAAAGAACACAAAGGCGACGTGTACAAATTTGCGTTAATCATATTAATGGATTTACTTTGCCTTCCCTTTTCTGGCGCGAATATCTCGTTTATGGCATAATCCCGACAACGGCGATACTCGACTTGCTCGCCGGGGATGCGCAGGTCTATCGGAAAGGATCGATTGGGCGCACTCCCGGGAATCGCACGAAAGGATCAACGAATAAGCAACGGTCGACGGTTCTTGATGATGTGGTAATTATTACCGATCGACCAGCGGACGTGTTTTCACGAGCCCGTAACCGACGTAATGGTAATCGCAGCAGCGATACACGACGAGTATCAACGCACGCGGCGCGTACGCGGCGTTTTAACGACGCTAAATCGATCGTTCGGCTCGCTAAACGTGCCCCTTATCTCACGATCTTCTTTGCATGCACTTGCAAAATATTATTATGCACTCGCGTGCGTTTCTCAGAACGTGGCGAATGCAACGTGCGCGGCTTGGTCCTGGAAATACCGCGCGCAGCGTACTCGTGAGCAGCGCCGAGACCGCTCTTATTTAACAATTTGCCGCGTTTACGTTCATTACTCGTTGAACAACGATTAATCTTCGCACCATCGACGAAACGCGTGTATATATTTAAGCGTACATAGTATCATAGCCCGACGGCGGAATTACGTTGAGATAATGCTTTTAATCTCGATACGAATTGCAAATACGGCGTGTCATTTGTTTTCGGACATGTGACGAAATTTGTTAAGAGACGCATTAACATCGGAATCCCCGCTGACACGTGTGGAACTCAATGGCAGAGGAAAAGAACCAAGGCCGACATACGCTGAAAAATTCATTCAGTTGAATCAACAAAAGTCTCGCTTGGATATGGACGAACAAGAATTTTGTTGATTCAACTAAATTAATTTCTCAGTGTATGTGTAGAAAATGGACATATTCATATTTCTCGGTTATAAAGTACCGGACTTTGTCGAGCAGCATATGAACTTCGTCTATTGCGCGCAGTAAGTGGAGATAAAGCGGCGGACACGGAAAGAAAATTAGTCTTAAATCAAGAATAGATATTCTTATACATAAGCAAAAGTATTATAATTTTCTTAGAAGATGGGAATGAATAAATTGCAATAGTTGAGAGATCAAATTAAAATGGCGAGAAGAAAATACTTTTATATCATCACGCTAATTAAATATATCACTTCCAATATAAAATAATTATTGCGCTCTTGGAGACATATTTTTACTCGTATTATTAATATTTAGTCGAATTAATTCATATTTGATGGACAGAATTTGTAATCCTTGCATGCGTATTGCAATCATGCACTTGTAGTGTTGCAGAGAAATAGATCATTTATACATACAGTTATATAACATTTCATACACACAATAATTTGTAATTATTCCATAATATTTTAGTAAGTGGTATAACGGTCAAATAACATTTGAATAACATATTACGTTTACGTTATATAATTGTAATTTTGTACGAAAGAGAGTAGAAAATTACAATAAACGTATATATGTTGTCTGCAACATCTACATTATATCATTTGTTATTACGACATTGTAACTGTTATATATTTACGTTTGCTGGGCTCTTTGAACGTAATAAAAAATATGAGATTAAAGATAACTTGCAAGGATACATATTAAATTTTTCCAAATATAGTAACTTCAGTGCTTTTATTTCATTTTTCAACAATTTCCCGGTAGCTGTCATGGATATATCAGTTTCGGAATTTACTTCCTCGAAGCGTCTTTTCTCCAACTTCATAAACGGTAGTTATCTGCAAGACAATACGTAATCATTTTCGAAAAACTACACAATTCGATGTACTTTGGTAGAAAAACGTTGCCGCTTTGCATCCGTGCACGTAAATTCTAATATCACCACTTCAACGTATGGTATTAGAGTCCGGAAACAAAATGGTCAGTCTTGGTGCTTTTCCTCTGCAACTCCGGAAGAATTACAGTCGCGACTCGCCGTATTCACGAGCGGAACCGCTCGTGAAACGAAGAGATCTCGAATAGCGAGCGATTCCGCGTCGCGATCGAATCGTTACGGTATAACGATGTCGGCGCGCCTTCCTTCAGGGGGAGGTGGATTATCCATCGGCCATTAATCACCCCGCGAGGTTTCCGCGAAAAGCCGGCCAAGAATGCCTCGAAGGGTACATGATTGATACGCTCGGCCGAGCGTAATTCAGCGGGAAGAAAAAAGAGGCGTGTGCTTCCCGAAAAAGCGCGCGAGAAGCGCCGGAAACTGCCGGTTCCCCCGGTCGCGGCGAACGACTTGATAAAGCGGCCTAAAAACTCCCTACACGCTCCCTGTGTATATTGATATTAATATTAATGTGAGCTTCGATATATATGCTATACGCGCCGGCTAATCGGAGAAGCAAGATCACGCCGGCCTGCCGTCGGCTGCTCATTTTTTACCCCCGATATCGCGCACGCGATATTTCCGAGCGATTATTAAAGAATTAATAATAGTGCGGCGGGTGCCGTTGATAAAACATAAGAGACGAACACCGATACGCCAGTGTGTACCTCGGGATTCCGGATTTCCGTTGGCCGGCGCGAGAGAGAGGCGAACACGCTCGTCTCTGATACATCCGCCGAGTGTTAGCCCGGCAGTTTTCGAAGCCGTCGCTTACTCGCGCTAGAAGCGGCGAACGTTAAAGTGGATACGGTCGTTGCCGGCGCGGCCGATTCGCTCGCGTGTCGCGACGCCTCTGTAAATATTCGCATGAATATTCCGCGCGACACCGAGGAACTTGAAACGCGCGGGACTGCCGTCCCGCCGGAAAGCCGGCGAATGTTGCAGTCTTTTACGGCTTATACTGCGCATGATCGCGCGGCGATGCGCGAGACCGCTTAAACCCCCCCGTGATTTTCCCGTCGAATAAATCGCTCCTTTCAATTCTTAGAAACACCCGCTCGCAACGAAACGAAATCATATCCCGCCGAAATAAAGGGCGGCGCGGGGCCACTTCGAACGTTGGCTTTCAAACTGTGTACACATTCCGCGCGTGGTTAAAGCGCGCATTTACATATCGTCGTTTTTGTAAAACCCGGCCGACGCGATAAAGCGGGCCATTTTAGGTTTCCCGGGTTCTATAGTACGCAAAAGCTTCCAGCACGTAGAAAGAGTTACGTTTCGAGTGCTTTGCATTAATCAACGGATCCGACAGTATCCTACGACGTACGTGTAAAGTTTGCCAAAAATAGAGGATTTTTCATCTGTCAATGGAGTTAAGTGAAATGGGTAAGAAATGAAAGTGCATACCGAAAGGAGTCGACATACGTCAAATTCGTGTCGATCTAAAGCTACCGACCCGAGATATTGGCAACGGAACATTGGTCATTGGTTAATCATCTTAGTGAAAAATCAGTCGCACACATGGAGAAAACAAGTTTTGTCGGGAGAGCAAATTTTTTATTAATATGGTGACAACGAAAATAATTGTTGTCGGAAGCACTGATGGAGAACGATTTTTCGCATGTATTATTTTCTTTATATTTCACACGCATTTCATTATATCCTGTACGTTTGGTTTTATTATATTTGAAATTCTATCTGATAGATTTTTACGAGAAAAAAAAACTATTAGAAAACACGCATTTTTCGGCTTTACACTTTTCCGATCCTACATAACTCCATACCCCAACGCCCACATTGAGATTAGGGTCATATATTTTTAAATTCCAAATACAACACACACGTACCAACATACTTTTGTCTAAAAATATTTTAACGTCACCTAACTCCGTTGTATGAAAAATCGCAGAAAAAATATTGCGGTCACATTCCTTCATATATTTCGTTTTTCACGCGCATATTTCACTATTTTCGGGGCCGAAGCATTTCTCTCCTTCATCCACACTCTATTTTTATCACATTAAATGTTAGTTAAATCAATTCCTGCCATTTGCTGCGTTAAATTCAACTCTATATCTGATACTTTACCTCCTTTCCCCCAGTTTCGACCACGCTGTTCAGATTTGAATAAGAGCTTTTTGGAGTCACCCCTTTCAGAATATGTCTCGTCAAAATCAGTTTGTCAGCCAAAAATGTGCGAGAACTTTCGAGATTTCCCCCAAAAATGTAACTCTTGCATGCACACAGGAGACCGTTCTTATTTCTCTTCCTCGGTATCGCTTTTTCGAAATTAAATATTAAGAAAAAAGTCACATATTCAGGGGTAAAACGGGCGCGCTTCCAAAGTACCGAACCCACCGAAAACGAACGATCGTTTCCCTCTCTCTTCCTCGAGGCTCTCTCCTGCCATTCGTATTTTTATAAAACCCCAAAAAGAAGAAAAACAACAGTACCATCCGAGGCGGCTTTTCCTCACTGTTGAATTTGCGCGACACGCTTTCGATTTCCTCTCGCGCGGGAGGGGGGGNTTGCGCAAAGAAAGAACAGTCCGTAGGCGCGCAACGGTGTGCACCAGTGCGGGTTCGCGCGCGCGCGCGGATCCGATTAAATTTCCCCGGCGCTTTGTTAACGTAGGAGACGCAAAAAAACATTTCGACGGCGATGCGACGCGAGGCGAAAGCGAAGAGCCTCTCGAGACGCGGCGCAGCGAACTTGAAGCCTAAGAGGATTGAGAATCAGCCTCTCTCGCAACTTAATACCCTGTCGCGGTTGCAATCGGAGATCGATCGCCGGTAACGAAACGCGCCGGCGTTGTCGATTAAGAGCACCGTCGTCGTCATCGTCGTTCCCGTCAACGTCAACGACGACGGGAACGACGACGACGACGACTTTAACGTCGCGTCCCCCGGATCACCCCGTGAGACTCGTGAGACCCGCGATGAATACAAGCCGCGCAAAAGAGATTGGATTTAAACGAGGTAACTTTCTTTCAATAAGCTCTCTTTAGCGGCCATTAAGGAGCTCTTAAAGCATGCGAAAACACCGATGGCGTAGCATGAGGACAACTTTTCCGCGACGGGTTTTATCGAGATGTTGCTCGTGAAAAGGGAGGGTTGCGATCGGCGACCTGAGGGGGGGGG
>NW_014554365.1:225867-272535 GCF_001313825.1 Dinoponera quadriceps
CGTGTCGCGTCGGGTCTCGAGGAAACGTAATTACGGGCCGAGTGAAAGGAACTCGATTAATGCCAACAAGAAAAAGACACGAGTGCTCTATTAAATCTTAATCGACGCGAGCGAGACTCACTTTTTTCTCCCACGCCCCGTACTCCGTTGTTCTTATCGAGCACGCATTCGCGCGTGCTCGTTCGTCGACCTTTCGAATCACTAGTCTTGCTTCGAAGATATCCGCCGGAGGGCCAAATATCTTCGAGGATGCGTTCCGTTAGACGTGTCGAAAATATTTTTTTTTTTTTTTCAATTAGAAAGTCGACAGTGCTAAGTTGATGACTAACTTTGCTGTGTTCCGTAATGGATCAGCTGATATTGTTGATTTCCATCTACTTTGTCCACCAGTCAGTCTCTCTATCAGTTTCCCTCGCGATTATTATTATTTTTTTTTTTAATAGATTAATGACAATAATTAATGCTTGTAATAAAAAGTAAAAATATCTCCCTGCTGGACAAAGCGGAGTAGAATCGCAATATCAGTTGACCCATTATGGGATGTAGTAAAGTTGGTTAAAGAGCTGCCGGCCTTTTAACGGATATTTTCGACACATTTAATAGAATGCATCCTAAATAAGACGTCTGCGAGATCACGAAAACGTACTGAACTCTATACTATACTAGGTATGTATTACTCGTTCGAAATTGACTTCGATCGGAATTGCTTCATTATCCCCCTGTAAAATACAAGAGAAAATCTAGAGAATAACGGAATGATTCCGATCGGAATTTATTCCGAATAGTTCCACAATACTTACCCAGCTGGAATGCTAGATGCCGTAAGAGGAAACGGGCGAAATGAGACAGAGAAGTACTAACTGTATCCTTTTCTAATGCCGTAATTCCAGTTGAAGATAGCTCGTTCAAATTATCGCATTTGTAACCACCGTAATCGATAAAATTATAACATTGTTGAGAAGGAACAGGGTAAGCGAAAAAGAAATGTTCAAGTTCTGTACCACAAAAAATTGTAAAATTCAAAATCACCTTTTACACTTAAATTAGCATCCGAGTCGAAATTTGATTTCTAGTTTAAATCTTTAGTTAATAATTTAGTTATAATTTATACTTAGTAATAATTTAGTTCTACGTTAAATATTCAAAGGTCTACTATTGTGCTCTTTCGATGCTATTAGTGGGAACTTAATTACATTCTCTCCACTTGAAGGCTTGATGGAATAAAAAATTTCGATTCGGGTGCATTCTCAGATATCTGCAGAAGAAATCATAGAAAATCGTTGACCAATCAAAAATCACGGGACAGAGAAGGAAATAGTTCTTACGCTACCTATCCTTTATTTCCCGGCTTCTTAACGTGGCGTCTATTCGGTATAACATAACATTCGCGTATAACGGAGAGTTTAGTGATGAAACGTCGAAATGTCTGTCTACTTATCTGTCATTGTTCGATCGTTAAGGGAATATTAAGGATTGCGAAGTTCGAAGAAAAAAAAACAGAACGAAGACAAAGATGTCTGTCGATCTGATAAAACGAAACGTCGAGCTCCGAGTTTCCGTTTCTCGCATCGCGAATTGGGGGGGGGGGGGGGATAAAANAGAAGAAGAAGCGCGGAAGGCAAACAGAAACGATTAGGTTGAGTCATACTCGACCTAGCCACGACGAAGCTTTTATATCGGCACCGCGACTTGAGTTGATGACGCCCGCAGGTCTAGGTGGCTTTTAGTAGGCACCATAATCTTGCGGAGCAGCCACGAAATCGCGAATCCTCCTCGGAAATCTCCCCCTCGGGCCGCACAAGAGCTACCTGCAATTTTCATAAAGCACTCTACGGCCTTACATGTGACGGCCGGAAAAATTCCAGAAATCGGACTATCTGTAAGGGAATACGGCAGATTCCCAACAATTCTCGTCAGGATTCGCAGACAGTTTTCCGTGCGAGCGACTTCGAGTGTCCCGAGTTGAAAATCGCGGCGGCAAGTTCGCGCGAAAATGAATCGGCCGCTCATGAACTATAAATCGACGCGAGCTCCTCGAGCAAGACGCCTCGCCTCCTCGTCACGCTCCGCGGAACTTTTAAGACAGTTTCGTGAGGCAGCGGGATGGTGCGGACGCGGTTAATAAGACAACCGATCCAAAGGCGAAGACGACGAAGGCGAGGAGGCTGAGGTCGCAGAGTGAGTGCTTTGAATAGGAGCTTACCAACGGCGTAACAACGTTCCCCGGGCTTATATATGCCTCGTCCGATATATTATACATGTGTACGTTATATAAGTGTTCAAGCACACACATATGTGTACACATATACGCGCATGTGCGCAGGCGACGTCTCCCTTGTCGCTGCAGTTCGACATAACGACCCTGAGGAACGGAGTAACTGGCGGGCCCTCGGCTTTATCTACGGGCCATGGTCGAGATTAACGAAACAAAGGCCGTGGCTTGCGACGGAATACGTTGCTTCTTGTCGGCCCCGAAACGGCCGTATCTGGCTTTACGTGCCCACCAGGATGTGGAGAGGCCGACAACGTCGCTCGCTAATCGCGTCGCCTCCCTGTAGCTAAAAGGGCCATTCACGAGAGGCGTACATCGTTTCTGCGCGATCCCGAATTTTGAAGGGGGATACGTCGCGAGGGACCGATTGACGACACGCGGTAATAGACAGGACATAGAGGGGTTGAAGAAGGTAAAACTCGGGCGCCTCTTATCAGTCCAGGTACGGCGCGTTATTCGGCGAAATTCGGAGATTCGCGCGGTCGACGGAGATGCCACGTCAGATTTCCGAGCGTGGAATCGCGAGAAACTCGGACACGGTAGAAACTTTGCCTTCGGTACGAACGCGTTTGCCCCGAACTCGCGTTCGGATGCAAAGGGGCAGATAGATTACACCAGTTTGCAAAAAAAAATGTCTTTCTTATTACTCTGAACCAGATAAGGTGTAGATGTCCTTGTAGATTTTTGGACGCTGAAAACTTTCACCAGCAAATTTCAAATATCGCAAAAAAGCCATTTCTCACACATAAAACTTGAATTATTTTGGAAACCCGACGTGCTAGTGAAATTTGGTTTGCGGCATCGTTCAAACATCTATACGAAGCATTTCGTCTAATTGAAAATAATTTTTGGTCGTACATTAATGTTATTATGATTTATTTCCGTTCCAATGCCCTGAACTCTAAGAGCGTTCAAGAAAAATAATAAATAAAATTAAGAGAAAAGAAAAAGTAAATACGTTTTCACACGGGGAAAATGTTGTAGTAAAAGTTACCTCAAAATTTTGTAATGCTCGACCGTACCGGAATTATGACTGAAATCATAATATGTATTGTAATCATTAATGAAGTATACAATGAAATACATCATTAAAGATTCATACATAATCGATACATATCATAATTTCAGTTATAATTCCGATACGGTCCAGCATTACGAAATTCTGTGATAATATTTACTACAATATTTCCTCTATATACAGAGCATAGCTAAGACTAGTATTGATTTGATAATAAGAAGACGCAATACAGTTAATAAGACCAAAACTATCATTATATAATTTACATATATATATCACATTACGTGCGATCTGTCGCGCTCGACGCAGTGCGAAAAGCATAGACCTCTTCTACATTCAGAAGGATGGATGTCCCGCTCTTGCTACGGAAATAATGTCGCTGAAGATGTTGATCTAATATTTTAATAAATGCCACTTCAACGCATAACATTCATACACATTACAATAAAAAATCAACGCGTTAGTAATTAAAATATAGTTACATCTATTAGTTTCCCCCAATTCTCCCTGACACGGGGGAGGTTTGGGGCAAATGTTCGACTTTACAATTTATCTCATTCATTTTCAAGACAGCCCGTTCAAACTTGCTGAACGAACTTCGTCAGTAGAGTAACAGATCGGTCACGATTATTGTTGTTGCGAAATTCTGAGAAACAAGGGAGAACAACAGAGGACAAGATATCAAAACTGTCCCTCACCTCCCTGAAATCAGAAAAATCAACGCCGCTGCATTTCGCGCCGACGGGTCGGACTCTGGGACGGATTGAATGCCGGCTCGATCGAGCGCGAGTCCGGGCCGCGAATCATAGTCCTCGCAAACTCGCCTAATCTAATTCCAACGGCGGCGATTTATAGCCCGCGGTGGTAGCAGCCGGCGGATCGTTTCCGAGCGGTTTCTCGCTCCGTGGGACGTTACACTTAACCGGACGCTGTGGCCGCACAGAAGTTCGCAGGCGGATGGTTTCGCGCCGGCTTTCGCTCGCAGTTGTATTCGAACGGCACCGATGTCTGCAAGCGCGCGTCCTTCCTTTTACCACGGTTTGTCATTTTCGAAAGAGTTGCAGCACGCTATTATGAACGCAGTTTACCGACTCGCGATAGGCAGGGTGGCGCGGAAGCGATGGCGCGGGGTGGACGAAAGACGTCGCTATCCCGTCTTGCCGTGCGCGCGGACCTCCCTCCTGCCTCTCCGGTCTGTCCATTGTCCTCCTCTCTTTGACGACGTCGAAGAAGACGACGCCGGGAACTTCATTAAGGATACTTTGTAGATTTTCAAACGACTTAGAACACCGACCAGCCGGGCCCGCCGTCTCACGGAGCTGCGTGCTAATTACGAAACGCTCCGGGAAAGGAGGAGAGTAATCATTTTTCAAAGAAGAAGAGCACTCGAGGAGAAGCTCGCCTCGCTCCGAGGAATCGTGATACACTTTTACGTGCGTGCTTAATTGAACGCGTTATATTCGCTCGACTCGGCCCGCCCTTTAAAGCGGGAAAGAATAAGCACTCTTAGCGTGGAATGGTTAAGAAGAAAAGCAACGGTGAAATTTATACCGTAAAGGGAATCTTTCAAAGCGCGATATCGCCGCGCAATACCGAGGTTGCTGCCTGCCGGCCGAGCGGGAAAGATAAATCGAAGGGAAAGAGAGAGGAAAAAAACATGTCGAGTGTTCGGAGCCGCGTCGACGAGATACGTACGCGCGATACGCGATTTGACAAATTCATTAAATCGACATTGTCCCCTCAATTAAAGTTGATAATTGTTATCGAGAATTTTTTTTATCCTTTTTCTATCTCTTCCTCTCTATCTCTCTCTCTCTCTCTCCCTCTCTCACGTTGCGTCGTTAATTACCTGAAATTACGGCGTCGCGGGGGGAAATCGGAAAATATAACGAATAGCCATCGCACTCGTTCGCTTTCTCACTATACATATATATATATATATATACAAAAGTTGCGTGTAACCAGTTTATACAATCGTTATTGTTACATGCACAGTAGTATACACGGTACATACGTTGGGCGATTTTCCGCGTTCGCGGCACGTATCTCGGTTTTCGTGGGTGAATTTCAAGCCGACGCGGCGTCATGCATCGATGACAAAGACGGACCGCTGAGTAGCGGAGCTCATACTAGGCTTTCTACTGGTACAGCAGCGTAGAAATCCTTAATTTCACGGTTCACTTGCCGAGAGGCAGCAGCAGTTTTCCTATCCGTACACCCGGCTCGAAAAGAAGTGGATCTTTCCCTTGTCCTCCTTCGGCAGAGGAGCGTTCGTCGTACGAGGCGCGTTTGTCGCGCGGTTCGACCCAGACGAGACGAGCTTCGAAGTCAAATTCGAGAACGTGTGCTCGGCAACAGCGGCGTCGCGTCGTCGTCGTCGTCGGTATGCCTCTCGTGAGCCAATTTGCGCAAGTGCAATTCAAAACACGAGGTAGAATCGAGGCAAAATGAGGCGGCGCCGCCGCCGCCGACCGCGGGCGTCTCGCGTCCTCAATCTGCGCGAAATTATAGAAACTTCTTGATTATCTCAGCGGCGCGCGTAGGTGGTTAATCGAGGACGACGGCGCAGCGACGTATTCGACGGGTATGCAAATACTGTATTTGCGAAAAATTCACGGAGATTACTTCGTGGTGATTCGCAACGACGCCGGGAAATAGGAGAGAAGCGCGAGACACCGAATCGCTGATAACGGAGAGCGCGATTAAATCTTGCTTCGTTTATTTTACAATTTCCGCATCGAAGGAGGAAAGTGGCACATTCGAGTAAATATTAGCTAAGAAATATTGAGGTAATGATTTTATCTGATAAGTCTTCAAGTATGAAAGCTCCGATGAGAGACATATTTTCAGTATAGGAGGAGCCAAGCACGGATGTTTCAGTTTCACTGAATATTAATAATGTAATATTACTGCTGTCTATTATTATACTAGTCCTGCGCCTACCGGCTGCGTTACGCAGCGCTGTTTATATTTCTCATGTTAACACTTAAGGGGAGGTTCTCATGAAACTCGACCAAAAAATCGTTTTTTTTTTAATATTTTTTTTCGATAGCTTATGATGTGTAGAATATGTTCCCAAAGCGGTTTGGCCTATAACGATTGCATAAAAAAGTTATCGCATAAGAAAGGAACGAATTGCATGGCGTCAAGTACGAGTACTACCACATTAAAACGCGTTTTCTGAAAAATCGTGTTTTTCAAACTGGTCTCCACGATATCTCAAGAACTACTCGATGGATTGACTTAGATTTTTTTTATTTTAAAGTAGATAAAATTTATTGGATCCTAAACTTAAATTCGGATGATATTTGTCGTCTTTTTTTTATTTTCAGAGCACTTTAAAGAGCGAAAAATGTGAAAAAAACGGTACTAGAAATTCACATGTCCGCCATTTTTGTAATTTTCGACTTTTTATTGATATTATAGCTTCAAGCTCCAATAAATATCATATAATTTATAAAATTTTTGGGTTTTTTTCATTTCAGAAGACATAAATGTGCTGTGCGATGGAGACCGTTTGGGTACCTTTTTTTTTCAACGTGACGTTCGACGACGTATTAACACTTCCCATGACACCTTTATGCACCAAAAAAAATATTTTTCTATACTTTAAGAGTCGATAAATAACTGTCAAAGAACTCAAGTTGTTCATTTACTTCCTTCTATGACAAAAAAATCAAGAATATCACCGTGTTTTTAGACCTCTAGATGAGAACCTCCCCATAAGTGAAATTGCTTCTACTTAAATTATTCGTGATAGAAATATCTGGCTTTAGTCAATTTGACTATTTCAAAGACCATGTTCAAAAGTTTATGATCTTGTTTGAAGACTCACTTTAACTTATGTTAATGTTAAAATAACTTTAAAAAATGCTGATCTCCTAAAATGATTGTGTTAAAATCATCCAAAATAATGTTTCCTTGTTAAATGACACACAAAAGTCAAATTACTAAATTGACATGAATTTAACGCACAAAGACATCACGAAAATAATAACATATAAGCTGTGTGTCAATTCGACATTGAGAGATTTTAGTCAGAAGTCGATAACACGAGAAAACGTTAACATTTGGACGAAAGATTTCTTACTGTGAAACGACGAGTTAATGCTTACAAAACTACATCAAACCATTAAAGACATATTATTGCATACAACATTCTAAAAAAAGCTATTCGCTTCACGCGCACCATTTGTGGCCGTCGAATGTTTATTTAGACAATTCGTCAGTTTACTTGTTAAAGAAGATAAAAAGTTGAAATATTAAAAAAGACGCAAAAGAGAGAAATCGATTTTTAATCTCAGTTTTAGTAAATAAAGAATTTTAGTCTGATGCCCATTTAATTACACGGACCGAGATTTCTTTCCGTGTAACATTCATTAGCTAGATAGAGCGCGCGTGGCGCGCGTCTGCGTTGTTTTAGTTAAAGCAAATATTACTTGAATGTAGCACGCTGAAAGGAAAACAGGTGCTACATTGACTTAATCCACAAGTGAAATAATTACTTCGGCACTTTTTAGCGAACAATTGCTTGACATACGGCTTCTTTCTTTCAATACGGGACATCTCGATATCAGCCTTGCGAATTATCATCAGCCGTTGCGTCGCACAACGACACGCGTCGACAATAAATTCCCACGCGGTGTGTAGTAAGGAGGTCTCTTAAAGAAGGAGAATAAACAAAGTTCTTGCATTTTTCTCTTCCTCCTATTTTCTTCTCCCTTTTTTACGCTTTATGTATCACGACGGAAAGAGAGAAAGAGAGAGAGAGGAAAAGAGAAAGACGGACAAAGAGAGAGAGAGGGAGGCGCCGTAGCGTGGAAATGAAACCCGGGTCTCCGTCCTCCTCGTTGAGTAACGTTCTCCTCGAATGAAACGTACGTACCCAGCTCGGCGCGCACGGTGGTCGCGCGACGGCTCTTTCCGCGAAGTTATTAACTTTCCGAACTGTCGCCGCGTTTAAAGCGTTTCTTTCGTCGGGCAAACGAGCCTCCACTCTACATAAATAATCGAGCCGCTGCCACCACGAGCCACGTAGTTACGAAGTTTACAACTACCGGCGCCGTTTGGTGTGCCCCCGCGCGCGCTTTTATCGCGTTGGATAAACAAGCCCGACGTTCTACCCTCGCAGACTCGTTCGAGTTCATGAATGTGCTTTCAGGTGTCGGTGGCCCGCGTGTACATATCCACGAGAATATATATATATATATATATACGCGGCTCCGACATGAGTGAGCCCGTGCGCCCGTGTGGCTCCTTACCTTTCCCACGACGACGACGACGACGTCTCGGCGAATCGTCAAAATTTTTGCCGGCAGCGAAATTCTGCGCGCTCGTGCGGGGAAGAGACGAGGGAAAAACTCGGTTCCCCAGCCAGAAACCTACGACGATTCGCCGAGGTAACGAAGCGAGCGTGAATCACTGTCGAAGCGCCGACTAATTAAACGGTTCCCCGACAGATCACATTCAATCCCCCGTCGATTTCGGGAGACCCGCGCCGTCGGCCACGATTCCGACGAAGAAGGAGCGCGGAATTCTCTCGGCTCTCTCGCAGCTCATCGTTTCCCTCGAACGATACATCGGGACGTATCTTATGAATATTTGTTAATATTTGAATCCAAATAATCTATGGTTAATATTCGAACAATAACAATCAAAAAGAAAAATATAATATATTTAACATTGTATATAAAAGAAATTCGGATTTTCAGTGAGTTAAATTAAATACTTTCATTTTCCTGAGAATACAAATAATTTTAATATTTGTTATTAATACACAAAGATGTGTTAGAGAGAAGGGAGGGAAATGCGAAAATGATACGATCGCCAAGCATTATTAAACCATATTTTTCCACATCTTCTTTTTGTCTCCAAATAGTTTGAGTATGATAATACATTACTTTGCAATTGTCCGTCGTGGAGTGCACACCTGATTATAAATTCCTGATTACAAATATGAAGAAAATGAAAAAAAATACAAACAGTAGTCAAGCTATTTTCTTATCTAGGTAATATATCTCGACATATCTTCAGTTTCCGACGCAAGACATAGGAGACTTGTAACTAGATGAAAATCTCTTTTTCGTATCTACATCTAAGGAAAATATAAGTTTATTTTCTCACCTCATTCGTTTATCTAGATAAGTGGTCGTAATTATATCCAGTCTTATCTAAATCTGAGAAAAATCACATTTTTCCTAGCACTGCTCCCAGGGAAATGTCCTCGGGGACAGAAGACGGCGCTTCTCTATATTTTACGCGATAGGCAAAATTAAGGAACTGACAAATACACCTCTGGACGAGATTACACGACGAGCGGAGCTCATATTTTGTTAGCTTCCCCGCGAAGAGCCGCCCCTGTCTTGCATTTTCATCGTCCTCCTCGTGCTCTTCACGATCCACGCGGACGAGAACCATTGTTCGAGCCCTCTCGACCAGGGGCCCCTCTCGGAATAACGCTAATAACGCAAAATGGAGACTGCTACGTCGTCTACGCGTCGTAGTTTTTTTTTTGAATGGGAAGGGTTCGCCATTGTTCGACGAGTGGAGGACGTATCCTATCTGCGACTTGTCACTCGCTCCCCGGCCGCAGTCCACTTCGATCGTAACGGTTCCCTCGGAAAACGGGGAGACGGAGTCTCATTCCGTGTTCCGTCATATTAGCTCGCCCCTCGCCAAGTGGCCCAATGGAATATCTCGCATATGGATCTTGATTTATCACGCCGCATTTTTTGCTTCCTCGTGCGCCCCACGAAAGTTTCGCATTTCCGAGAGCGTCGCCCACATCGGGCTCCGTGACTCTAAGTGAAGTAAAATCGCGGCGGCAAGTGTCGCCGCGTTAACGAATCGGTACGCACGTGGAAAACGCCCCGGACGTCGCTCGTCCCGCGGGAAACGTGTCCGGCCGCAATTAATGTCGTAATTGCCATCGGGTAAGATCAAAGGAGTAATTAGCGCGGGTAACAGTACCGGCAGTAATAAAAACACGGACGGCGAGCCAAGATCCCATCGAGGAGCGCCGTAATATTTCATTCTCCGTTTTGGCAATCTCTCGTTTTTTTTACTTCTCTCGCGAGCTGAGATCTCCGTTGAATTGCGCGATGCCTTGTTATGCATGTGTAATCTACGGCGAATCGCGCTTCCTTTTCCCAACCGTCGGTCTTTGTGCGAGGCTAATTCGGCGCGTTCTCCCAACATTGCTCGCGCAGTTAATTTCTGGAACCTTTATAATTGCGAGACCGCAGCCTCGCCTCTCTAGGGTTGTCAAATCCAAAATTCTAAATTACCAGACATTTTCTCTTTGGTAACAAAACCAAAGAGGTTAAACGTAATAACAACGAAATATCATTTTAGTATCTAAAATCACGTTAAAATTATATTTCGTTTAAGTCACGTGACATCATTGTCATTAAAATCACGTATCTTTCACATCATTTCGATGTTGCCTTGCTATCTGGGAGGTTAAATGCAAAATTCGAAAAGAAGTTACTTACAATATTGTTCTTTTCAGGTAGTTTTAAAAGCAGCGTTTGATTGAATAAAATAATAAATTACTTTTATTTAATAAAAGAGAAGGTAGCCCTCTTTTATATTTTGTACAATAACTTTGTTAATAATCAATATTTTTAATTAAAAATTTCACGATTACATTCGTCAAAGTGTCGTTCAATTGATTCTAGACTCAAAGTTACGAAATATTTATTACTTAGAACATCATTTATAAAAATATGGCGACGCTGCAAAGAGCTTAATGCTACAAAGGGAACTTAGTCTTCCACGCTAAGAGAAAGAAATTGAAATTTTGCGAAGTAAATGTTTCTCGTGACATTTTCCTTGATATCGATTGGTTACAAAAAAATTTGATTGTGAGACGACGTAATATATATTTCTGTGACGTATACCTAAATTTCCTTATTACTTGGTTCATTTGCCAGCAATAAAATCTAACTTCGCCGTATTTCAATAAACACTTATTTCTGTGAAACGAACCTTACATCTCACAGATAAATTTCTAAGTCTTTTTTCCCGGTGTAGAGTAAAAATTTTAGTCCGACAGTCTAAAGTCTTAAGTCTCCCGGTGGAAATTGGCAATGACTTCCCGCTTGCGGCATCAAACGAGCACAATAGAAGACCTTCGAGGACTTAACGTACAACTAAACAGACTTAACGTGGAACTAAAATTTCGACTCGGATCAACCCTACGTCTCTCTGAACTTCCAATTGTCTTCGCACGCGAACGCATCGGGCACCTAGACGAGAACCCGTGAGCGAAGTTGTCACGCGCGCACGTCGTTGGATAATAAGTGTGATTTCGAGACGCGGATTCAATTTTACTGGGCCGCTCGTCGCGGATGAGGGTGACTCGTAAATTCGCCTTGTATATAGACGCGAAATGAAATTTATACCACGGCTACGTGGTCTCCGTCGATGGCGCGTCGAAGCGAGGCAATGTATGTTGATTTCTCGGGAAACGAGGGCCGCACGTCCGTGACTGTAAAACGTGCGAAATAAAATTTTACGACTTTCGTAGTCTCGATAGCGCGCGCGCGCGAGCGGGACGAGCCGTCGCCGGAACTAACCGCCTTCGAAACCGGATATCACGCCTCGCGCGATCGCGAGGAACAATGCGCATCGCTTGAATTATTCGAACGACATATCCCGATACCGGGCGTGCAGACGTCGATCGTATTTTTTCATCCGCTCACAGCGGAAGAACGATCTTAAAACGAAAAATTCAGGAGCGTCCTGCGGGAATTATTTGAAATAATCTCTCGCTCTCGCGCGCGCATCAACGAACACATGGAACGAGAAAACACCGTAGGAAGGACCGTTGCTCGTTCTTCTACCTCTATGCTTTTCCGAACTCTCTCCCGCCCTTCCGGTTATTTACCGTCTTCGCGCGCGGATTCCGAGATTCGAGATCGGAAGATGAAAAATATCCGCCGTATACACGGTGTAACCGCGTGAGCGAGACTCGGGCCGCATAGAATCGCATCGTCGTGGAATCGTAGGCGAAACGCGGTGCGTCAATAGTCCCGTGTTATTCCAAAGTTGGGACTCGTTACCGGGGTGCGAACCACGGTGTGTGCGGCTTGTTATTTTACGCAAACCCCGGGCACCGGCGGCTGAACAATGACGAGAATGTTACGCCGGTCCCGGAACAAACACCGAGCGGCGACGACGGATCCCTCCGTTGTGTGGCGAGCGTAGGGTAGGTAGATAAAACGGAAACGTGATCTTGAGGATCCCATACGGTGTGTTGGGGGTGCATAATTGCCGCTCGGAGGCAATCACGGGGGACATCGCGGCCGACGCGATCTCAGGAACGCGTCCGCCGCTCGCCGGGCGATGGAGAAACAAAGGTGTCCGCACGACGGCTTCATTAAACCGACCACCGGCCGACCGTCGCCGACAAAGCGCTGATAGTTTCGGCTAAATGAAATACGGGTCGGCTATAAATACCGATCTATCGATAGAGGGACCCTGACATCATGTATGGCGCTACGGTTTCGCACAAAGGATAACCGTATCCGCTCCGCTTGACTCCGGCCGGGCGCCGCCAAAGCTGTATCGCGTTTCCGTTTCGCGGCGACACGCTCGTGTAGAAAGATTCCCGGGTGAATAAAGCTGGGATGATCCGAGTGACTATCGGGTGACATTAGCGGGTCCGCAGCAGACGTTGTTATCGGCGTGTTATCGTGCTCACTCTTGATTTTACAGAGATGGAAAAGCACGAAAATCGACGTATTTGGCTTTCGGGCTTGGAAACTTGGTCGCGGGTGTAAAATGACAGTTTATTTGCATGCATGCGAACCGGCAACAGCAACTTCTCTACGAAAATGCACGGCAGTCTTAAGAAAATTATTACATGGTGAATATTTGCCGACCATACCATTTGATTACCGCCAACCAAATAATTTAGTTCCGTATGCTAAACGTACAATATATACGTAATTACAATACTGTATACACAGTAATGTGGAACTAAATTATTTGGTTGCACTAATCAAATGTTTGGCCGGCAAAATATTCACCAAACTTTAGTACATATTACCAGATCCTTTTCTCACGCTTTAGCAGCGTAAATAAATTATTTACCATTGATTCATTGTTTTAATTTCTTTCACAAGAAGAAAGTTCGACGAGCTTTCAGCACGACGAAAAATCAAACGACGCTGATCACACAAACGAACGCGCCCGCAAACAGAAACTGCCACTCCAGCTCCAACTACTGAGCACAGAGTGCAGTTCATGTACTGTCCAACAGGGTTTAATATTTTACAACCGAGAAACAAATATGTCGGTTTACCATGGCTGTATCAGTCTTGGTGCTTTTCCTCTAACAGCGACGCGATGTTCGCTTCGCTTCGCGACTGCTTCGTAGGAAAAGCTATTTCAGATGGGGAAATGTCTTTTAATCTTACTTATAGTGACATTAAAAGACTCAAGAAAGACCAATGAGAGTGTAAAACAATTTTAATTCTTGAGACACTTTCTTGCGTCTTATGGCCGTAAAGTCTTTAAGAGTCGTTATTATTTGTTTAGCGATTTACCAACGTAATTTTCAAACAAATTGGCAAGCGCTGTAAATTATGCAATTTCTCCTTCCTCCTAGTGGTAAAGGGGAAAGGGGTGAAGAGAGGGGGGGGGGGAGAGAGAAGGGGATGCAAAAGGGGCGGAAGATAGAGAGTCATGCGGAACAAAGAACAAAACGCGAGCGAAATTAACGGAAGAGCGGAGCTCCCTCTTGAATTCGCTGTACAGCGCGCAGCGCGAAGTTAAACGGCCCGGCGCAAGTCTCCTTATTCGCAAATTCGATTCCTCGTTCCTCATAATAAAGTGAAATCGACAGAGAGGCGACAAAAGTGACTGACACTAGTGACGGGTGTTCGCGCCCCGGTTTCAAAGGGCGTTTCTTCCATTACCGCGTTTCTTTGGACATAGTCGTGAAATAACGGCCGCGTAATTTCGCTTTGACACAATTTCAAAGTGCATCCACGCTTTTAAAGAAGCGGAGCCTGGTGTACAATCATTCGTTTTCTTGCGCAGGCCGCGCGGATGAGGGATGGCCCTCTCGGAAAATTCAAATTCGACATGCGATATCTCTTCCTCTATTTTTAATTTTAATTTTAATTCCTCACAGGATGAGCGCGACTGAAATCACGTGAACCGAGATACAGGTTTCGCCCACGTGGGCGGAGGCTGTTTTTCATCCCTCGATTTGCTATTTGTATCTGCGAGAGGGAGGAGGGTGCGGGCCGTCGCAATAATAATTTATCGTCTCGATCGCGTTTCGGTGCTCGATCAAATTCCGCCGGTAGTTGCCCCGCGTTCAGCCGCGCGAAGTCCGCTCTCTCGCCCTGTGTGTTCGCCGCCGTCTAACTTCCTCTCGGACAGGCGATACTGTAAGTGGGTGGAACGGGGATCGCTCTCTCTCTCCCGGTTTGCCCGGAAGCCACGAGAGCCCGAATAACACGTTGCATCGCCGCCGTTATTCGAATAACAAACGTTCGCAATTCGACGCGCGGGAGACGAGCGACGAATGCCGATCACGAGACAAACGGCATAATGAAAGTAAAGAGCGCGTGCAGCACCGTGTCTCCTTTCGCGGCGCCGGTCAAAGCGAATTTTCGAAGCTCTGCGTCTCGCAGGCGCGATTCACTTTGCGAATGCAAACGCCGACCGTCACGCCGTTACGATCTCGCGCTCGCCGGGGCTTTGTCGGAGCTGAAAGCTCCCGAAAGCGATAGAAAGCCCCTGCGCATCCCGGAATCCGGCGGACGTCAGTCCCGTCGCTCCTAATAGCGTTCTCGTGATAATCGTCGGCGAGCGAGGCGGGGGAGAGTCGACGAGTAGTGTTTCAGCGCGGAGCAAGACGCGCGCGCGACAGTCGCTGCCTTTAAAGCGTTTTGTGTAACTTCCCCCTCTTGTAATACACAGACGGAAGGAAGAAACGAGGGAGCTCGAAAGAAAGAGAAAGAGAGAGAGAAGGAGAGGAAGAAGAAATAGAGCCGCTTTCTCCTTTCCCGTCGTTCCCGACGGCGAAACGCGAAAGCCAAACACAGCGACAGTCTCTCTCTCCGGCTTGAGAAAAGCTCGTGGCTTTCGATCGACGCGACTCTCAAAGCTCGAGTTCCTCGGTGGGAAAAAGAAAGAGGGGGAAGAGAGAGAGGAGAGATCGTCATCGTCGTCGTCTCCTCGCCGGTGATGTCCTCGAGAAAACGGCGGCGAATAGCTCGGAATCCATTTAACTTGAATAGCGCTCGTCGGTCCCCGCTCGCAGCTCGCAAGAGTCGCGGAGAACCGGTCGAATAAGAAGAAATATATATCGCGTTCCTCCCATTTACCATGATCGCGTTCTCCGCCGTCTACGTCGCGCGCGCGCTCGCTGCTTTGATGCTGATGTTTCTTTTGTGACTCAACGGCACGCGCGTAACGTTGTCGAATGTAACGTCGTCGCCTGTACGTTAATCTTGACAGTAGCATGTTAGGTCTACGAGTTTTCTCCCGCTTGCCACCTCTCGCGCCTTTTGAGGAAGACGCTACACTCCAATTCTTCTGTTACTAAGAAACAAAGTTTATCAGCCTCGTCCGATGAGTCAATTAGTTTGCTGGCGGCAGCCTACAAAGACAATGAATAAAAAAATAATAGTAGGGATCATTCCGTGAGTTTAATACATAGGAGGGCGTTTAATTATTGTATACGTTATTATGATAACTTTGACAGATATATTCTTGCTTATTGTTCCGTATGACTTTTTCGCCCTCTCCCTGTTTCAGCCGAGCAGAATGCATATATATTTGAGCCACTTATGAGTGGGACTGCCAACCCGGGCTCTTTCAAAAGTACACGTACTCTTTTCGAGATGGTAAAGCAGCGCATATTCTTACTTTTCACATGTCAAAGCGAAATGCACTCTTTTCTCGACATAATTCGGAAACGCGGACGATGCTCCTTTTCGAAAAATAAGTTCTCTCATTGGGCCATAATTTCATTCATGATTTTATCGGATGTAGCATCGGTTGCGTTCCAAAGTGCGTAAAAGGGATAATTAAGAAGCACAATTGAGAGAGAGAGAGAGAGAGAGAGAGAGAGAGGGAAGTCCGAGTTACGTAAACACGTAGGGATCCTCAACCGTGAAATTCTTCACGTCGCGGAAAGCACGGAGTGAGACGCACATTCGATCCGTTCCAGCCTCACTCCGCCTCCATCCCCGATCTAAACACGCGAAAATCGACGGCGCTCCGCTCGAGCGTTCTGTTAGTCGCTGCAAGGAAACCGAATCATTTCCGGCATATTGCAGCGTCAAAGACAGCTCTCGCGTGTGCGCGCGCGACGGTTTTCCGCGCTCTCTCTCTATTTCTCTCTCTCTCTCTCTCTCTCTCTCTCTGTCTCTCCGTGTGTACGGTGAAAAGAGAGAGAGAGAGAGTACCGACTCTTAACATTATGACAAGGTAATACGATGCGACGTACCAAAGAGAGTTCTCGAAGACGATAGATCTCGCCGCGATCTGCGGGAGAGTCGATCGAGAGCGCCATTGCCAGAATCGTTCGCCAGGCTCGAGGACGGGAGGTAGGGTGGAGGCGCGATGAAAAGAGCAGAAATTGCGATTTTCAGGTCGGCTGTTTCCTCGCCAACCCCCTTCAACTCCTCTTTTCGCCTTCCCGCACGCCACCGCGCCGTTACCGCCGACGCCAACCCTCCCACCCCCGGAAATCTCGGAGGGATTCGACGCTCCGGCTGTACTTTACGTTCGGCAAACCGCGGAAGAAGGAGGAGGAGGAGGCGACGAAGAAATCGGCGCGAGCGGTGATCGGCGCAAACGTGCTTACCCCCGTTGGAATTCTCGGCTTGCTCGAATATAATTTGATTACCGGTTACGTCGTCGCCGTTCTGCGCTATTTCCAACGCGCAGCCTCGCAATGAATTGTCGTTAGCTGTGTGTGTGCCGTCGAGTGCGCGTGCGGAAAAAGCGCACGCCGTCGGATTCATGCGATCCACTTTTAATCTCGTTTATAATTCATCGCATCTCTCACCGTACCTCCTCGTGAGAGAGAAAGAAAGAGAGAGAGAGAGCGGCAACGCGCGGTAACGGATCTCGTCCCTGCGGTAGCCGTTCGTTCTACCTGGGTTCTATGCATCTCGCGTTGCATTTAATCGGAAGTGTGGGGGAGGGGGGAGAGAGAAAGAAAGGGCGGAAACGTTCGCGAGGAGGAAGAAGAAGAGGGGGGGGGGAGGATCTCTTGAAAAATAAAAGCAATATTGTTTCTCAGCGAGTGAGCGAACGGGAGAACGCGCTTCTTGCGAAACAATTTTATCGTTTTATTTAACCTTCTCACGCGCGCGCGCGCGCGCGTACTCGCTCTTCAGAACGAGTGCTTTCATTAAACGCGTGCCGAGGATGCTTCATTCAGCAATTTTCCACGAAATTCTTCCACCGGCGAAATTGATTCCCATCCGTTTAAAAATATATCGCGACTTATGCCGGTGAAAGGGAAGAGGGTGTCGAGAGAGAGAGAGAGAACGCGCGAACACCTTTCCATCCTCACCTTCGATCGGCCCGACGCGGGCCGTCACTTTTAGCGCTCGGGCCGGTATTTGACTTCCGCTCTTCAATTAAGACATTCCACCGCCGGCGATGCGACAAATGCCAGGCGCAAAAAGCAGCCCGGATATAACGGGAAATGCATCGCCAGCACGGCGGACATACACACAGACGTAAACGCGAGTAAGTGCGCGTACACAGATAACCGCCGAGAGAAATTGGCCATCGGTCACCATCAGAGAGCAGGAGGAGGGGAGGGGGGAACGAGTTATCGTCGTTTTTACGAGGACAAACGCGAACGAAGAAGCCAGAGGAACATAAAAGCGGCTTTTCCATTGCGGCGGTTTGCGGCGTGCTTCAAGTATACGTCGGCAACCATCAACGTCGTGGAATCCCGATGTGATGCCAACGTTTCGACATGATATCGATCCGGGGGGGGGGGGNACCGTCGAGTCTGATCTGTTTTGACTGAAGAGTAACTGCGGCGTAGAACGTGAAACGACAATTATATTGCACTTAACGCGAATGGCACGTAACCCGCGCCCGCCCGCCGTCAACCATCGGCCCGATCATTGCGCGACGACTAATCGCATCCCGCAGCGTACAATTATTATCCGCGCGACGGAGTGCGTTGAGTTTTGTCGTATTTATTTCGACATCGCGGCATCACCGTCGATTAACGCGGTGCATCGCGTGCCGTGACGGTATCATCCCTCCCGCGAGTAACGTCGATCGACGGATTTCGTGTCGCAATTTATATCATCTTGGAATTTGCATTTTTTTCCTATTTATGTTAATGCGTTGAAACGACAAGTGGCAAAAGAAAGGGAATTATTGGACCACAGTTCAACAAATATAGGCTACAGAAGGAAAGGTTCTTTTGGATTTAGTATATGTGTGTGTTGGATACAAATATGATTTAATATATAATTTATCAATTGTTTCGCTCGATAAAAGTGTCATTTGGGAATCCAGAGTAAATCGTGTTGTTTAATAGGGAACAAAGAAGGATTTATATTTAAAGGAAATAATGTTTCGTTTTCAATAAGAAATTTATTTTACTACATATTAAATATAGTATATCGAATATTTTTTGCCTACTGAAACAGCAAAATTCTTTAATATCTTTTTAACATAATGTTACTTGTTTCGAATAATTTATTGCTTGTGATATAACTATTGTAATGTTTGAATGAAATTACAAAAGAAACATGTTATTTGACGTAAAGATATTTATTGTTTGAAAGAAACCAAACATTTGCTTCGTTCGAAGAGACAAGGTTGTTTCAATTAAAGAAATATTAAATCCGAGGAAATTCTCCTTCTGTGTGCTCAGATTTTCTCATATTTTCATTCTCATATTTTAATTTTTGTAAATTAATAAAGAGAGCACAAGGTATGAAAATGAAACAGCGGAATATATTTGTACTATAATTTTTTTATTTTTGATGTTTCATATCGTCGGAATTCCTTTTAAATGTTACATTATTAGGCGTCTTTCAACAGTCCGAAATAAAGAATGTTGCAACGAAAGAATAGAAATAGTCTTTATCTCGCTACAGGAAATTAAAACGCATGTCTCATTCATAAACTCTTACAGGACTGCTACACCATCTCGAAGTAGAGAATTTCTTTCGAAAGAGATAATTTTCAAGACATTCCCTTTTCTCTACGCTACGAAAGTCTCGAGTATCAAATTGTCTTTTGATTATTGTTCGCTATATGATGGAAATTAGAACCAAGTTTTGATTTTAATTGTCATATTCGCGATCAACACTACACAATTAATTCGAATTGACGGTTTACATCGAGAATGCGATTTTCGTATTGAATATTTTTCGTATGAAATTTTATTCGCACGCGTGTTTTCCGCGATATTTGCTTGGTTCCTTGCTTTCTTGATATTGGCTTGGCCCGTTAAAAACAGCTCGAATACAATATAATCTTCCTATCTCCTATTTGCTTCTGGACTCGTTACACGCGTCATTTGCTGGCTCATTTTTACACGTTGCACACATCCACATTATGAATATCTAATGTGCGCGGCGTTCCGGCGTACGAATATCGAGTCGACCAAATATCGATGGACGCTTTACCGCCCTCTTTGTGAAGACGCCGCGAGGGGTGCGGATAAACGCGCGGAGGGTCGACACAGCCGTAACCAGGTCATGCTGCGCGATGTCGGCGGATCAGGATCAGTCTTGACAAATATCGAAACACATCGTCCTTATGCTGCCAACCGTCGTATACGGAGGGTGGTTTCGCCGCCGGTGTGTCTGTACAGGGTGATTCGGAGTTACCTCGGGGCTCACCCTTCCCAAAGCAACCTTGAGCGAACTTATGCGAGCGAATCAATTACCCCTCGTCCCTTCCGGAAGACTGACTCGAGAACACGTAGTTGTCAAGCATGTTTCGTGTCGCTCGAGCTAGCCTACAAGCAGGAAAAAGTCGCGTCTCCTTAAT
The DNA here is from genome assembly GCF_001313825.1 of Dinoponera quadriceps. Taxonomy (NCBI): domain Eukaryota; kingdom Metazoa; phylum Arthropoda; class Insecta; order Hymenoptera; family Formicidae; genus Dinoponera; species Dinoponera quadriceps. The sequence goes on from NW_014554365.1 coordinate 246,168, forward strand.
TTTGAAGAAGGAACAAACTTTTGTGATGTGTAATCAACGCGACCCGGCATCTTGCATCGCTCTATTTTTATCGAATTTAATATTTCATAGATTAACGGGATATCGGAGTGTTGATTCACCGAAATTTTTGGGACGCGCTATGCTCGTCTCTGGCCGCATAGAATCGCATTAACATATTCGAAACGAACGAATATTTCTTTCTCGGTAGGCCCTCACACGATATTTACTTTAATCTAAATTCTCTTTATTTAAACCGGCTTCAACTATTCACTCGGTTTAACTAAATAATACACGATTTCAATCAAGCAGATTTAGATTTAAGTAAATATCGTGTAAGGACCTATCAGAGAAACATTCGTTTGTTTCTAAATATTCTTCCTCTCGGTGTGCATTACTTCAGTTTAACGTCACGTTAACATGCGCGTACACACACTAATGCATTGCTCATACGAACGCAACAGCAAGTAGCAAGTTGGATAAAGACTGACTGTCGATTACTTCCGTCCCTCCGTTCCTCGTGCACAAGCATACACGTGTCTAATGACACCGATAACGTCGCGACGTAATGTCACCAATGACTTGATTGACTCCTGTCGGAATTCGGCAGCCACCCCGACTGATCCCCTTAAAACGAACCGATGATGCGCGCACGCGGACTGACGTATGTGTAAAATGTTTCGCTTTTATTGCCGCGCGGCTCTCTCTCTCTCTCTCTCTCTCTCTCGTTTTCATTCTATTGTGCGTCCTATTTACCTGTTTTACGCAATAGTCGCGCGACAAACGACTCTAAATCACACAGTATACTTCGTACGCGTGTGTGCGCGCACGCGGTATGTCGATGCCGATCGTACGTACACACACGGCCGGTGTGTGTATGTATGTTTATCAGCCCGCACTGTGTGTATACGCCTGCTCAAAGTCCGGCGGTTGTGGCTGGCCGACCAGCCGTGTTTAACGAGACACGAGCACGGCTCACGTCAGATCGGCAATCGACACACGAGCGAATGCATCACGGCCGAGTAACTAGCGTGCTTTTCAAATGAAAAATCTCGCTCGGACCGCTTTTTTCCGCGGGTCTGACGCTCGCCCGTTCGCTCGTTTGTCCTCGCCCGTTTTTAAACGCTCTCGACAATTCGCCCGTCGCGATTCGTCGCGCGGAGTGTTTGATTCCCGCCGAGCTCCGTTAAATCCGATATAATGCGAGCTTTTTGGGAAGATCCTCCCAACAACCTCGGTTATTGTATTGCAACGCGGTACGGGATTTTGTCATAATTTTTTTCATTACTTCGAGTTATGGGCAATACATCCCTGATGCGTAAGCAAACGGTGAGGGAACGACATGGGAGTGCTCATTCGGACCGCACGCATTTCCCGAACGCTTCCTCCCAACTCGCTGAAAACTTCCCCGATCGCTTCCTTCCCGACTAGGAATTGTAATCTCCCGCGAAACACTCCCCTTGATCGCGAAATAAAAAATTCCGGAGGAGCCGACGACGTCCCCTCGTCCTCCATAAAGCTGCCTCAGTCATGCGAAGATCCACCCCCTCGTCGGTTTTCGTCTACGTCACGGTGACTGTCTGACAATCGCAGTGTGTGCGCGTTAGTTTGGCCGCACGCGCGCGAAAACGCGCGAAACCACCCCCACCGCAGACGGTCACGCGAAACGTCCGCGGGGCGAAATCGCGTCGTCACCCTTACCGGGGTTCGAGCGGGGCTGCAAGGAGGGCGAAGGGACGAGTCGTTAACTTAGCCGGGCTCGACGGGCGAGGGTACGTAACGAAGGGAGAGACACGCAATCTCCGTAATAGAGGGGCCGCAAAAATGGGGGCGAAATACGGGCGAGGAGGCGGCCGCTCTCGTCAAGCGCAACGCGCGTCCCCGCCGCGAATGCCCGCGGCCGAGCGAGCGTGTAATTAAAAAGTGGAAACGTAGACGGAAATTGTTGACGCTGAAGACTCAGGACACCCCCGTCACCTCCCGGGGCTCGAGGGCGGCCGGCGGTGTACGTGCTGTTGCGCGATGTTTCTCGAAATCCCGTCCAGATGGGACCGGCGAGGGAAGTATTTCTCCTTCCTTTATTTGCGCCGCGGAAAGTGAGTTCCAGACGATTAAAAACGTCGTAAAACGTAAAAAACCGCGCATCGCTCGCTCCGGAGAACGCTTCTCCGGAGAATCGAGTTCGGCCCTCTCTTTCCCCCTGTCTCCATTTCTTTCTCTCTCTCTCTTTCCCTCCCTTTTTGTCCTCTCCGGGCCTCACGAGCGGAAGTACGGTTCGGTTGGGCGACGTCCCCGAAGTACGACCAGATGCGACCGGCGAAATGAAGATTCTTTTTGGATGTCGGAAAGCGAGTTCCGCATTTTTAAGGTAAAACGTAAAAAGCGGGTTTGCGAGTTAACTCTCGGCCGGTGGACGGCCGAGCCTCTCAAGACCCGTATATACCTTGAAACAGTCTCGGAACTGTTTCACGTCGCAGTCGCGTCTGGATTTCGCGGGAATACCTCGTGCAATCATTGAAACGAACATTTTGCACGCGCGTGTCGCCCAGCGACCGGAGAATTTACTGCGAGTTTCGTTCGCCTGCATTTGCGAAACGTTCTTCTTTCCCTTCCTTTTTACCCCGATTGCGTTACGCGGCTGTTTGATACCGACGGGAGAGAAAGAGAATTAAAACAAAGCGCGACGGGACAATAAAGTAAAGAGGGAAAAAAAGAACGCGATATAAAAGTTTGCCCGGGAAAGCATAAAAAAAGGAAGCAACGATGTCGCGTGTCGACCGCTCCGCTCCCGAGGAATAAAGCTGGCGCAGCGGTACGCGTCGAACGACTGGGAAACTTGATTCTCGAGAGACCGCGGATCGGGGTCAATGTCTACGATCGACGTCCCGATAAATCCGGACGCCTCGATGCGCGAGGTGGCTGCGAAAAAAGTCGTAATGCACCCTGCGTAAGAAACGAAGGGGCTTCCGATAACGTTCGGGGAAAAGGATCGCGCGGTGGCCCGCCGAGGACGTCGTGCTGCGCCGTCGGTGCTTCGCTTAAATTCCCGACGATTATCTCGGCTGGTGTTTTATAGACGAGCGGTCTTTACGGCCGCCGAATGCGGGCGCCCCTTTAACGACGACGACGACGACGCTCTTTTCGCCGGCTCTTTTATCGAAAAATTAGTGCTCGATGCGGCGATGACGGCTCGCTTTCTCTCTCTCTGATCTTTCTCCTTCTTTCTTTGTCGAACGAAAGCTGGAGAAAACTTCGAGAGCCTGGGCACAATTCCACTCCTGGTGATAATATATTAAGTCCGTGATAAGGTCCGCGATGGCGGAGGGCAGGCAGGCGTGGAGGGAGAGGAAGAGAGAACGTTGCATAACAAATAGCCGTCTGGCGCGCGCAAGCGGACGAGTCGCTAACGATGACGTTCGTTTATCACGTGCAGCCGCGGCTTTAACCTTTCATGTGTCTAGCGGGCTGCGCAAATTCCGCTTTTTCCACAGCCGGAGATGGTGCGAGGCAGAAAGGGGACAATAATTTCGCTCCTGTAAACCGTAATTTGATATTCCCGATGCACCGGAGGCCGTCGAGCCGGCGGCCTCGGAAAGGACCTCCTCTCTGTTTCCCTTCCTATTTTTTCAGGCAGAATCAGGGCAATTAAGCAACGGGGAAATGTGCACGCAATTAATGGATCTCGTGTAGAAAAATAGCGGGATGATGATACCGCTGTGTGTGTTGTACGCCGTTTAACGCAGGAGAAGAGCGACAACGGAGGTCGCGCAGCGATGAAACTACGGTGCGGCCGGCGATGCATGCAACGCTGGATGCGATTGTAATTCCGCGGGGCTGCGAAACGCTAACCTTCAAGAGGCGTGGTGAAACGAGCGAGTTTTCAATACTTCCGCGAAACGTCGACGCCGACGTTAACGCGCCGGTCGACGGGAGGAAATCTCCCGTTTCTCGACGGCCCAAGTTGCGACGTCGTCGAAGTTGCGGTAGATTGAACGCTTGTTAGCACTTAATTTCGCAACATAAATGTGAGCGTAGCTGCAACCATCTCTCTCTCTCTCTCTCTCTCTCTCTCTCGTTAATCGCGCAACTGTGGTGGTGCGGGACAAACGGCGGCGGCGGCAGCGGAGCGAAATATCGATGGGGTGAGCGAATCTTCGATACAGACGCGAAATCTTAAATTGCCTCCTTCGAGGAGTTACACGATCTCGTCGGGAAGCGAGATTTACGTCAACGTCAGGATTATGAGGGTGTACTACGCGCAAAAGCCTTTGTTGACTAACGCGAATTAGCCAATTCCGTCTGCCTTCAGAGGGTTGCAATCACAGCGACGTAGACGGAAGAAAGAAACTGTCAGCTTGAGCTGTATTCACCTTCACTTCGGGGACGATAGATATTGCGGTCTAAACTGACGTTAATACGATGGCAGAGCGGTGTTATGAACGAGAATATTTTATTAGCTCACTTATTAGTCATGAGAGAAGCTCAGGTGTCATAATGGCGTGTCCAGACTAGTAATTAATTACGGCTTTATGGATCGAGTTTCTTCTCATCTAATGATTATTTCATGATCATTAGATGATCGTACGATACAATGAAAAGAAAATTGTTTAACGGAAATAGAGATGGGGCGGAAAAACGGCTTTATTGACTTTCCCGTTTTGTAACAAAACACTGTGTTTTTTCAAACACAACCAATTTTTTAAATCACTTTTAGTGAACCACATCATTCTTGTTCCTCCTCGACCCATTAAGCAGTATCGCCATGTTTTTCATAAATAATAAATAAGTTCTAATAAACGTTTCATAACTTTGTATAGAATTGGTTGAACATTACCTTGACGAATGTAATCGTTAAATTTTCTATTTAAAGTATTAATTATTAACAAAGTTATTCTACAAAATGAAGGGCCATAATACCATCTTCTCCCTCGCTATTGCTATTCGCTGGATACATATTTTACTGTAAGAACAGATTAATCAATGTAGGAGAGCTCTATTTTGTACTAAACGGCAAATTGCTATTAACACACGCATTAACTCAACAGAACTTTCCTATCTTGCCGGGAAAATCGTTTCTGCTTTAATTATATAAACAGGTCGCTAATTTGGGTTACATTTATTAAATTTTATCGCTGCCGCGAGAAAGTGTACGTAGCGGCAACGATGCTTTCGCCGCAACAGCAAAATTATTTTTCCCCGTGCACTCGCGCGCAATCGCGTTGTCGGCGAGTTGAGTACCCGCGAGTACCGTACGTGTACGAACTTTCATCGGGGATTATAAAACGTCACATACGTACATATTCATTTACAAAGTAAACGTGGCCGGTGGCAATCGTGGCCGGTTGACGTAGCCGGCCGTGAACCTCGGCGCAACAAAGTAGAAAATGATGTCCGGCCCGACTGCTTGCGGCGCTCTCTGTTGCAACGGCCGTAACGAGGAGTCGTTTATCACCGGCGATCGTAAAAAGAGCCGGAGACCGGACCTGTTCAATTCATTTAGTTATGTTAACAAAGTATTAACGCGCGCGATAAGCCGTCCGTCTTATCCGGCAGCGCCGATGAGAGAGAAGAAAGGCGCGGGGGGTAGTTTCGTGCGGCGTCCGCTGGCGGAAGTCGTGTAATTTTTCTTCCGAGTGGCATGTCCCGAGGCGCGAACGTACCCTCGACCGGCAGTTAATTTATTCGGCGGGTCTCGCGACGAACTTCGAGAACATGCGAAAAACTCTCCGCAGGCGCACGTACGACGGACACCGGCTGCGAATCCGGTCCCGAAACGTATGGGAAATTCATTTTCTAACGAGCAACGGAGCCGTCGGTGATTGTGAAAACGGCTGGAACTTCACATCGTGTTTACCCGCGAGGACGGAAACGAACCGGCCGGGTCGCTGAGCGTTTAGTTAATAAAAGAATGAAATAGCCCATCGTTACGCGCATCAACGGGATAAAACGGCGTGCGGTCGCATTGTTTTTCGCACGAATCGTAAAATATCGAAGAGCCGGAAATCATCGATATTTCATGCGTGACTTCTCCTTAAATATTGCACACCGTTGAAAATCACGCGCAGAATTCTTTCGGAATTATTAAGATGAAACCCGGATTTTCGTTAGGCTGAAGTAAAATTCACGCAAACGAATTGCGAAGTCTCCATGAACATTCCCGAAGCAATCGTATAGAAATATTTTCCTTATTTTCGATTAATCGAATAATGATAACAGATACATTTAAGTCATGCAAGCTCCTCGCTCATTATATTCTCCTGATACGATTCTGTGAAAATTTCGCAGCATCCGGATTCTATCGGAGTTTGGTTTGGCATTAGGAGAACATGATCAGCGAGAAGTTTATCGCAAGGGTGTGTTGGAAATTTAACATGAGAATTTTAACAAGGACCGATTATAACGCAAGTACAAGGTATTTTTTTACCATGTACGTGATGGTCAACATCGTTTATCGTGTTAACTGCAGTTGATCCGCAGCAAAGCTTGCGACGATGTGTCACGATACCGGACAACATCGCGGATAATGCCTCGATTTAACGACTATAAAAAATTTATAATGTTGTCGAAGGCAGCGGTGACGCCCGGCTCGTCAACGGCAAGTTCTCCCGTAAGGACACTTCCAGCGATTTCTACGACCGCCTGCTGCGCTTACGAGCTGCTTTTTTGTGGAACGTCCGGCTCTTTGCGAGCGACGATCCGCCGAAGTTTAACGGCACGACATAAATGTGCGCGCGAAAAGGCGTGGGAGAAAAAACGGGGAAACGCCGGTTCCCCACGAACGATCGCGCGTCAAGATCGAAATCGAAGCGTGAAAATTGGACGACGCCGGCTAACATCGTCCGTCTAATTTTATCCCGCGCGTATTTTCACGCATAAACGTCGTCCACTTTATGCGACTATTCCCGACGTAGTCGATTGAACATCTGCCGCGTAAGCAGGCAGGAAGATCTCTCTTCATATCGTATGGCCATTTCGCATCTTCTATTTTTCCTCTTTACTTTTTTTTGGAAGAGAATATTTTCTTTCTCAACTCTCCATTAGTAAAGTTGAAGTTGAATGTAACACCACACCTCGTTTATTTTACAGCGTGCGCTGTTTCTCTCAGGGCCAATTTCAATCTCCGATTAACTTGATCGATTAAGTATTAACCGTGACTGATTATTTCTCGTCAATTCTGTTTAACGATAAATGCGGTTAGTCAATTCCAATGAAATAATCAGCCGATTAATTAATCTGAGGTGAAACTCAAAATTACATCTCGGCTAACCCATCTTCCATTCCGTATTCTAGTTGTCTTAACGCCAAGGTGGTTCAGGTAAGTGACATATCCCTCCAGTTTTTGCTTACGTCAGAACTCTCCAGTACCGAAGTTGGATCTGACTTTAACTTACGTATTAACGTAACAACAAATTTTTTTTTACTACTTTAATTTCACTTTATTTTCTTTTTCCATTCATGAAACAGAGAAAACACGATTTATTACTCCCAAGAAGATACTGCAAAAACCAGAATGTCAACAACAAGATTCTGACGAAGATTTGAAACCAAACAACCCTATTTGTTGAATCAAACATTCGTTCGTTCGCTTCATTCCAAGAGACAAATTTGTTTCAATTAAAGAAATTTTATCCAAATTAAATCCAAAGAAATCTTTTTCTCCGAATACAGTCCTTTATTTGATTGCTCGTGCTAATCGCAAATTACCTATATAATGCATCGGAGAAATGTACTGGAGGTACTTGATGCCTAATTAAGTGTTACGTGTGACAATAGAAATTAGAATTAGGTTGCGATCGTACCAGACAAATACGTGATCGCGAATATAAAAATTGTAAAATAAAGCTACATTGTTCGACTTTCTCTCTGAGCTCCGCAAAAATCATCGAGAACACAGGAAGTAAAATAAAATCGAGCCGAAATTCTATTGAAGGTACCCTCGAAAAAAAAAGAAACGACTATTTACGAGCCACTCGCTAACGTTTGACGTAAAAAGGATTAATTCGCCGTGCCGTTGTTCCCGTGTCGTTACAGTTCCGTCGAAGTTAGAGGCACCCGCTAACGTCCATAATTCAAGTAACGTCGCGCAGTGCGACGGACTAAACATCCGCGCCGCCGCGGTTCAAAGTTTACTTACAAAACAGAAACTTCGCGACGTATTTGAAGAGCATTTCGAAGCAAACGTGCGTCGTGCCGAATCTAAGGATTACATCGGTCTGATTTATTGTGTTCACGCGATTTAGAAACGTGGATCTCGCGTTATCTGCTGTCGCTCGGCTGCATCCTTGGAGCAGCGCCCGTTCGTGAGAAATCTCTCAGACACCGAGATCTATCTCAGCTTTATCTAAAAACGACCAATGTGCAGAAGCAATCGCTTCACATTATCTCTCGCTCGCGCAACAGTTCAAACGTCGCCGTTTGCGTTACAATTTATTTTATTTCCTTACGTTACACGTTACGTAACAGAACTTTTTCGTACACCTGCGTATACTATACGTAATCAATTATATTTCTATTTTTAGTAAACACCTGCCGAGAAATATTAGACAGGGAAGTACCCTTTCGCTCGAACCAGGTGAATATTACTCGAACGCGTATTGCTTCTTTGAGCGTGGACACACCTCGGCGAACTCGCCGATGAAGCACCTCGGAAATTGCTCGCGTCCACTCGTTCACGCGCGGGATCGTCGAAGCGGGGACGAGCGCTCGCGCGATATAAACTCCACGCCGTTATCATTGCCGCGAGACGAAGAGCCGCCGGCCCATTAGCCCGGCATCAACCAGGTCCCGGGATATCAAACGCAACAAGCCTCCTCCCTCGCTTATTCCTCTCGCGTACATCACGCGCGCGCCAAGCGCGCACCCCCATGCAAATATCCGTGGCGGGGAGCATCGAGCGGTGCATAACGCGCCCATAAGCCCCGAAGTCCTTAAACCGTGACACGACGAACTACGAGAGCTCGCAGGCGGGATAACGCCACGTCCGCCGGATTATCCCTTCGCCCTGATATCCCTCGGGCGAACGTAATTCGGAATACGATCCCCGGCGCTTTCATCCACCGGGCGGCTGGATGGTTTTTTTTTCCTTAATCTACGCGTACGCTCGGCGTCGTCGTCGTAACTGTCGGCGACGATGTGGGACGCAACTTCGCAGATAAGCCCGCAAGCTCCTCTCTATCTATCTCCTTCCTCGGCCCCTCTGCCCTTCTTCGTCTCGCCGACGCTCTCTTTCTCTCGGCCGAAACTCGTCCCTGATTATTTGTCGCCTAATCCGCCAACCGTGACGCCTTACACACGTTCACGATCTCGTGGTTTCCTCGTGGGTTCGCGGGCTACGTCGGGCTAATACCGAATTAATCTTTTATGCGCGAGAGTGTCGCGCGACGAGCTGATAATCCGCGCGGGAAGATTGTACAATGTTACGCCTACTCATTTTCGCCGCTCATTTTCGCCTCGTAATTCGTCCTGTGCTCGCGCTTTCAACGCGGAACGTGGAAAATGTATGTGTGATGAATAATTTCTCTTTAATGACCGAATGATTCCCCCTCTCCCCCTGGCTGAGGCCAGAAATATACACGGCACGGGTTGGAAAAGCGTTCACGCCGGGAAATATCGGGTATAAACGACCGGCTTCGCCTCGCCACGCCGGCGTAGTTTCGGCGAGAATTTGCGAATTGCATCGGCGAAACGTCAGAGCCGGAGACGAACTGGCCGCGCATAGTAATTACCGCGGCGTAACCGGGTCAGCTCCCTTACGCCGAAAGTTCCGGCTCCTTTCCTTTTTTTTTCCCCCTCGCTTCTCCGGCGTAACGGCCGAACTTCCGGTTCTGCGGTGCCCACCCCGGAAACGTAATGAAAATGAGTGGCGTGCCGGGTCGCCGCCGCTTCAAACCAGAGCGCGAATATCAAAGCCCGTGCGAAGGGGCTGCGCTTATATATATATATATATATATATATATATGTACACACAGCCTTGTCGTGCGCTGCTGCGCGCGAATTTCTCGCGCCTCCGTCGTGGAAACTTTTTTCATTATAGCGGATCTGAGATGGATGCGCGCATAATTGATGTGTGGACCTTTCGAGCGAGCCGCAAGCACTTCGTCTCATAAAGGTCGCTCCTGGATGGATACGGTCGGAGCCCTAAACGGGATCGCCGCAAGCGTGGGCGCCGGAAGAGACATCGATTCAGGACACCTCGGGTCTGAAAATCCTGACCCCGGAACCTTTCGCGGCTGGAATTTGTCCGGCCGATTTATTAACGTCGCCAAATTTCTCGCAACTGCCGTCATTCTTCGAACGATCAAGAACAGAGGAAGGGGGAGGCTCCCGGGTCGAAATTTTCATCTTATGTTAAACTTTTAGTTTCACAATGAGAGGAATTTCAAATTCGTCGACGATTACAACATCCCCTTAAAGGTTTAAAAGAGAAGTTCGCCAAAATAGATTCATATTAATCTATATTATATTAATCCAGGGTCATCTAAATAGGCGCAAACTATCCTTAAGAGCGTCCAAACAGCATCAAAATGTCGACTCGGGCTTTCATTCGATGAACGTCACCTCGTCGTATTCGACATTTAAATTTGCCACTTCTATTCGATTCTCAAGCCCACAGTGCGTCCTCTAGCGAGACAATCAACGGTGTCCTCTCGCATCGGGAGGAAGGTTGGGAAAAGTTTCGAAAAGTTTCACACTTTCTTCGTAGTTCGCGTTATTAAGTGGAACTTCTCGAATTCGATCGCGTTAATAGTTCCACGAGATGCTCGCGACGGAAGTTTTCGGTGCGAGCTGCGACAGACGCATCGGTAGGTATTGTTACGCCTCGTCGATATCGATTCGCGAGCGCGATACGCGCGCGTATAACTCTTTCAATCTCGACGGCGAGTTAGTACTACCTCCGGGAGGCGCGAAAATAAATATCCGGCGTTCTATATTTGTTAACCGGATGCTCCGGCAGTCGGGCATAAAGATTTCCTTCCGGGTGAGATAAGAGGCTCTGAGAGCTAATTAAAGTTTTCGGGGAGAATGTAGACCAACCGGTGAAGTTCCCGGCGGAGTGAAAACTTGGTTGCTATCGGGACACGCTTCGACTCAGGAGCACGACAGACTAGATATCCATCAGTCGTACATCACGAACCATGGGAGATATTACAGCTGTCAATGACGCGTGTTGTGTGTGTGTGTGCGTCCGTGTATGTTGGTATGTGATAACGATTAAATGAAATTTGCACGATACGACGTGACACAGGCCGCGTTTGACACAAGCCGTGACAACCGTCATGTACTTGTAGTTTAAGTCAATATAAACAGAAAGGTTTTTTACTATTTTACAAACAACCATGCAAAATTTTTAGTTATTGATTATTGAAAATGGCCATGTGCGCATATATTGGAGAAAACCCATTCAATTGATTCGGACAAAATTCTTGTTTGAAGTGTTTCGATTGTGAGAACTAAAATTTGATTCTCCGAACCAAACTTCTTTTTCATTTTCGTTTCAGAGAACCAAAATATTTGTTCGCCCATATCCCAACAAGAATTTTGTTTGAGTCAGTTGAATGGGTTTCTCAGTAAAAAGGTTTCTTTAATTAATAGTTCATAAAAGTTGGGTAGTTACTTGCAAAATAGTATAGAACTGTTTCGTTCCGAGTGGCTTAGTCTACAAGTACGAGGTCTGTTAAAAAGTATCGCGAATTTTGTGTTTTTTCAAAAATTATTTATTTATTCATGAATATCTATTTTGTCTCCTTCAAAGTAATCCCCATCAGATATTATACACTTGTGCCAACGTTTTTTTCAATCCTCGAAGCACTTCAAAAAATCATTTTTTGTGATCTTGTTCAGCTCCTCCTTCGATGCCTTCTTTATCTCTTCAATCGTAGCGTAGCGTCGTCCTTTCAAGTGCCTCTTCAGTTTCGGGAACAAGAAAAAGTCACAGGGGGCCAGGTCTGGGTAATACGGTGGCTGCGGCATCATTAGTGTGTTGTTTTTGGCCAAAAATTCGCGCACAAGCAACGATGTGTGAGCAGGGACGTTATCATGGTGCAAAAGCCAATTTTTGTTCTTCCACAAATCCGGGCGTTTCTGGCGGATTGGTTCGCGCAAATTGCGCATAACTTGCAGGTAATATTCCTTATTGACCGTTCTACCCTGTGGCAAGAACTCATGATGCACCACGTCCCTGCAATCGAAGAAAACTGTAAGTAAAACGGTCTTTTCGGTTTTGGCTCATGCGGCAGTTTCCATTGGGATGATTGAGCTTTGGTTTTCACGTCATAACTATAAACCCATGATTCGTCACCAGTTATGACCCTCTGGAGCAAATTTGGGTCGTCGCGGACAGAGTCCAACAGCTCCCCAGCAATGTTAATGCGATGCTGCAATAGGCAAAAATCGAAGACGAGCCAAAACACGTCCAAGCAAAACAGCTGTCAAAGATAAACTGAATATTCAAAATGGCCGAACTTGTCGGCATAAGTGAGGGACATGAGTACCAACATAACGCCACAAAAAAATCAAAAATNGCGGAAATTCAAAATTTGTGATACTTTTTGAACAGACCTTGTATATCACAGCTGTTATACATGGTAACACGTTCAAGGTCCAAAATTCAAGTTTCATTATACTGATATCGCTAGACACAACAGCTGTGATATATTTGTAGATGAGGTCGTTCTGAATGAAAAAGTCCTTTGCCATTTTGCGAGTAACCATGGAAATTTTTGAGTTATTTATTAAAAAAGCCTCTATGCACGGCTATTTTCAATAACTGATAATAATTGACCTAAATTACGAATATATGACGGATACTACGGCTTGCGTCAGACATCCTGTACATATATTTTGCGAGAACATATACACGCGAGGTCATTGCAAATTCTATCATTGCATAAAAAGTATGCTTTTATAAAACGTTCTCGCGCAAAAGGTGGGACTTCTTATAAAGAGCGACCAGAGTTTTTACCAAAGGGCTAAATTTACAAATACCACACAGCATATATATATATATATATATATATATATATTTCGTAGGTGGCTATATTGGAGCAAATCGATAAAAGATTACATGGACATTTAGATTTTGAGTTACTCTCACTGTGTGCGTTATCCGAGTAATTGCAGCACGATAAGGATCCAATATGCCCTCCGATAATCTCCGTCGTACTTTTTCCCACGGCCGCGCGCTTAGCATCCCTCGTATCCTCGTCGCAAAGGGAGGGCCAGCGGTGTAATAACTATAAATATCGGTAGGTGTGGTCAATTTAATTTTGATTACACGCCGCCATGAGCCGCCGTAATGAATAGGCGTTCGCGCTGATAACGTTAAATCCCGGGCATTCTACTCGGGCTCGCTTATTGTCCGACTCGCACGGCTCGCATAAATCTCTGCCTCCCTGTGGACAACTAAAGGTGCCTCCCCGCGAACATCAGGTAACTTTCGTCGAAAACTTTCGAACGAAATTGCAACCCTTCTCGAGGATCGGTCCTTACATGGAGAGAGAGAGAGAGACAGAGCGAGCGCGCGGGATGATTTGCTCCAATAACTAAGCCGAAGTCGACGCTCCGACGATAAAAGAGAAGAATAGACGCGAAGTTTCGCGACGTGCGAGGAATCGTGAGAGACACGTGCCCACGTGCGATGTTCTCGTCGCCGGCGAAAATCTGTCGCTGAGAATTTCCCGGATTGACGTTATCGTTTACCATCGTGGTCGTCGTTTTTTTTTTCTCTCCGCTTATCGGATATTGATCATCAGCTCCGATCGCTCGTAGAATCTTTATAGACGCGTCCTGATTACGAGCGCGATTGATGATTCGGACGAAGGGCGTGCGTGTATCGCGCTCGCGAACGATGGCGAAGAGAGCCCGTATGGAAACCCAGAGAATATTAAAACGTCCTAAGATCGAAAAGATGTCTTTGAGACGACGTCTGAAGGACGTCTCTGAGACTTTTTTAGACATATCGTATGTGAATGTTTCCTCCAGGCGTGAACTTTTCCATTTTAGATTCCCAGCATAGATTCCGATTAGAATATCTCAAGTTGTCTCAAAATAGGCTACCCCGCTACCAACTGGGAATCCCATTTTTATCCCGAGCATGAAATGAAGCCTTTCCTCTGCGATGCTGATTGACTGCGCACTGCAATTTCGTGCCGCGTGTCACTAAAATGTCGTTGCTAAAGTCGAGTAACAGTCTGACTGAATAACGAGATTAGAGGGACGCTATATTCAAAAACTTCACTGACAAAATGCTGACTTCTTTCTGCAAAATTTACGGTCGGGTCGACTGCGCAGAATGAAATATATACACCGTGAAAGCGCGAAAATAAATCGGAGCGTTGATCGATAAACGTTGCGAAAACGATTAAAAATGTCCAAATTGACATTTTTTAAATGTAAATATTTATTTGATATAAAAATCCTGCAGTTTATGCATGCCAAATGTGTCAGTGGCCCAGCTCGGACAAATTCCAAAGAACATTTTTCGATTAATTTTTATACCTTCAATTAAATTTCGAAATCTAAAAAGATACGAAAAGTTTGCGGAAATACTATTACATATTTCGATTAGACCTCCCATTAACTATGATAAAACAGAATAATGCACATTCATCGCATTCACAATCATATCACATTTACATTCACGTAAGATCATATAATCTATTTCTACAATTTATATGTACAATCGATTGCGCGGATGCCGTACCATTTGCCAGACCGATAGTCATTAAACATTTTTCACCAGTCGCGCCGTTCGTTTTTAGCTCCGCGTTCCTCACAACCACTGATTAATCCAAAAGCGGGAGTGTATTCGAAGGAGTGACATTTTGACAGTTTGACGCAGCCGAATGTTTCAGTAACGAGGATTCGCTCGTGTGTAACGCGTTTTTAATTAATTTTAGACGCAAGGCTCGGATCTTCCTGTTTTATGCGGAAAATCAAATTGACCGCCCCGTTGACAACAAAATCTCAAAGATCATAATTCAGCGAGTAATTCTGGATCCTTCTTCCCGGACGGCTACGGCCAATTATTCTGAGAGATCGGACTGGATTCCAATTAGATGCCGAAAAATCTACGAAGGGGATTGCACAGAGTCTCCCTCGCGATACCCCGACTGGATGCGCGCCAGGGCGCGCGGCCCGCCGATAATTGCATTCCGCCTCTGGCAATTAGGCGCGCTAACGCGCGCCCAAAATCGAGACGTTCGTCTGGACGGGCTGGACGAGGAACTTTCTTTTTGCGTAAGCAAGCGACGGGTTAACGCGCCATTGCGCCGGACGGTTAAGTATGGTAATGAGTTTCAACGCATACGCCGGCCAATAGTCATCAATTATTCTGAATAATGGCATGCAAATAGGGCACAGCGTAGGCAATTAATGTCACTATTTGCGAAGGCTTATCCCTGGTGCATAGAACGCGGAGCCGCAGTGACGTCCTATATTTGCCGATCGTAGGTGTAACGCGACGCTCATTGGGAACTCGACAAATACGCGATACTGATCATTCCGCTGTGCCCTCCCATCGTATACGTTAGTATAATAACCTCGTCTCTCAAAACGCTTGTACAAGCGGGGCTTAATTGAGCCCCGGCGTACCTCAGCGTGACGCGCGCGAGTCGCGCGCACCCTCCCCGACGGTCCGATGGATCCGGGCGCTTTTCAGCGCTGGTTCAGCGCCGATTCCGAGCCCGATATAATTGAGTGATCGACGCTTTTGTTTCCGCCGCCTAACCACCGAGCAACTATTTATCCGTGTGACCGATCGGGCACACGTACGCTCGCGGTAACGTCGTTAGTAAGATTCTGCCGAACGAGAGCCGATCCGTCACGCAACGTTCCTCGTGGCGTATATCGCGAGCGCGACTCCTGCGTTGGCGCGAGTTGATCGCGGGAGACAAATCGAAGCCGTCTTACGGCTTTCGAGTTTGGAATCTTGAATACCGAGTGAACGATACTCGGTTCAAATAAAGAGAATTTAGATTAAAGTAAATATCACGCTTGGACCCCCGCCAGAAGAATGCTCGTTTGTTCTTTGATATATATTTTTCCCAGTGTGAGAAACTCCGTGTAATTCCAACGTTCTCCCAAAGGTCGGTTCCCGGCTCCCATTTCACGCTACAATTAAAGAAAATACAGGAAACGCGTCAAGTATTCACACTTTGCAAGTACACACACACACACGCAAGCTTCTCACGGCAGCCACGGGTCGAAATAAACAAGTCAAAGCGGCAACAATTAAGCTTCTGACACACTTTTTTAGAGGAGAATGGAACTCCCAATTGGTGGCGCAATTGGGATAGCCTATTTTGGAGAACACCTCCCGATATCCAGATCGGAGTCCGTAAGTCGGGAATAAAGGGAGAACATTTTTCCACGCGGGATGTGATCTCCTCGTCTCGCTCATTCGTGGATCACAGGGGTGTGCGGATATTTGCGCTCCGGCGAGTAATAGAAGGAAGAAACGAAATCCGACAGGTGACGCATGCGGCGCTCTGCCGGGGCTTCCGTCGGTGCTTCAGATTAGAGGGCGGAGTTCAAATGGAGCCGGTCTCCGCGCGACGAGGATTAAACGACGCGACTTCCGAGACGCGACCGCTGTGACGAACGAACGAACGAACAAACGGTCTCAGAAGAAGGTGTCGGCAGTTCCTCTCACGTTCACCGTCGCGTCCTGCGACCACCGTTCTATCCACTCGGTTTGACAGGACGCGTTCGCTGCAACGGGCCATTACGCCGCACCCCACGAATCCCCGCCGACGGACGGAACGACGGGGTGTGTGCGGCCGGGCGAGTTCTATTAATTAACGGGCCGGAAACGAGCGCATAAGTGTCCTTTGGGCGCTCGAAATAATTAGCCGCGACGCCCTATAAATATCCGCCGGGGTATTATTGGGACGGAGCGCGGCGCCGCGCGAAAGGACGATTACGAGACGATGGAGCGGCCGGCCGGCGTGTAACCAATGTCGGAAACGGTTTAATCTCCGCCTGTCATTTTGCGCGCCCGTTCTCGCCGTCCGCGAAAATTTTATCGCCGCTCGTATTACGACGGCTATTCGAGCGAACAAACACGCGTATTCAGCGATCCACGCCCGTTCATCTTTCCCTCGTCGTCTTTCCTCCCGCCGTCGCGCGTGAAACGTCTCTCTGCGTCGCTTCCTTTCTCTCTCTCCCCCTTTCTCTTCCCTTTGTTCAACATAGATTACGAGTCTGTAGAAGGCATTGTGGTGAATAATGCAGGTGTTGATTTCTCTATTCTGTCTATCTCGGTATTAAATATCTGTGCGTCGCCATTGCAAGCACTCTCGCTTGGGGCCAATAGGTAACGAACACCGTGAAAAATATGTTTAAAACAAATGTATGTTTAAAATTTTACGTTCGGGTTAAGTCACTCATTCCTTCGCGTATTTGTTCCTGATTCTTCACTTATGTATAATTATTTCTTTGCTAATCTACAAACTATTGTGCATATCAATGTCCGTAATTACGTATTGCTATATGATTGAAGCGTTTGAAAAGTTTTGTCTCAGAGTGCAGAATAAATAATGCCTGGTCCGTCTGTCTATCTCCCCTTCTGTTCCTCTTTCCCGCCGGCCGTAAATAATCAACGGATTGGAATGTATATTAATTACGAGTGCGACGTATAAAACTTTCACGGAATAATATCCATTGAGTAGCGTCAGCGGGCGAGGCGTCACAGGCGTCCGATGATCGATGGCTTTTCGCCCATAAATTGATACCGGAGACGCGTTTATCTCGCGCATGACCCGCTGACCGAGCAACGGGTCGAAACATCGCGGCAGCGTCCACGACCGAGTTACGATAAATACAGCGTACAGTTCATTATTGGCGAGGGGTTCTTTGTGATGATAAATCGCGCGAGCAAAAACGTCCGTCGCGACTCAGACAGACCAGATGATACGCGTGACCGACGGAAAGCGCGTAAACGGGGTTGCCATCTCTCCGGTTTTCACGTCCGAGCGAAAAAAGAAAGTCTCCGGACTTCCGGTCGAAAGACAAAATCTCTTGGCCAGTGCGGCCAAACGTGTAATCGATAAATTATGAACTTAGAGGAAAGCAACATCATTGAGAAACGCCGTAAGTAACACTAAATATACTTTTAAAAAGGCAACTGTAGAAATTTTGATTTTGTTAGAAGATGAGTGGCGTCTCTTTTGCCCATTTTTTAAGAGTTAAACTCGCACGCCGCGTGATTCAAAATCATCGATCAAATCGAGCGTCGACGCTCGGACGCGGTTCTGCGTTGCTCGAGATTATTTCGCCGATTTCTCTTCAAACCGCTCCTAGAGATCGACGCGTATTAATTTCACGTTGCCTTTCATCGGCTCCTTATTCCCAATCGGTACCGTTCTTCTCTCTCTCTCTCTTTCTTTCTCGTTTACTTAAATCTCGCTCATGAGACTAAAAAGTGTGCATTAGCGTAATTTACGGTCCAATAAATCAGCCGGCTCGCCATCGCGAGAACAATTCCGTGACTAAAGAGAGAGAGAGAGAGAGAGGGGGGGGGGGGGGGGAAAAAANGGTTCGACCCGGGGTAGCGAAAATAGGAGCACGGCAGGCCGGCGGAGAGAGTCTTCTTTCCCCCGAGCCGTAATTTTATACAGCCGCTCGCTCGCTCACGAGCGTTCCGTTCGTTTTTCGCATTGTGGCGCCTGCATTTTGGCGCGATGTGCGATAGGCGAACGAACTGGACGCTTTATTGTTATCTCGCGAACGTCACTCGCGCGCATACAACAATCACCACGCTTGCTCCCCCCTTCTTTCTCTCTGTTTCTCTCTTTCCGCCGTCGAAATCCGCGCTCCGCTTATTTACACGGCGCGTCAGTCGTCATAACATATTCATACGCGTGGAGAGCAGCGGCTTATTTAAAGCGACAACCGCGAAAGATTCGAGACGACGGTCCGCGCGAACCCCCGGAAACCCGGAGAAAGCAGCAGGAGCGAATTCCGCGTGTCGTATTCTTGACTCGCACTGTAAGCACGCGAGTCCCGGCCGGTGTTTACAAGGGAATCCGCCCGGTGGCAGCCGTCGCTACACCGGGCGAGCAATTAGCGAGAGCGGCGGCGACGAACGGCAATAGCGATTTTTTCGCCGGACAATCGGACGGCGACGTCGAATTCGGGGATCGAAGGGAGGCATCAAAGGGTTGAAAGCGCGATCGTACGGGCGATTTCGGGGAGGGGGTGGAGGGCGCAGCGGACGGCGCGACGAGTGGCGGCGAGAGACGACCGCAGCAGGGGGTGGCTCGCGCGACCCAATTTTCGCGAGATTGTGATCAGGCGAGCGTAAAACCCGTATAGCGCGTGGGACGCGCTGGAAGGGAACGCCAAAGAGAACGGCTTGGGATTCAAGCGGCTGTCCAAGCGCGGCTCCGGGTATCGTATTTACGATATTGCCGGCCCGTCCTTTGCCGTAACTGCTTTACCGTACCGACACCGGCCGCAGGAAATAACGGGAGCGCCGACGAAACTTGATTTGTGCCGTCAGTATCGATCAGATACTGCCGCTCGAATAAAACGCCTCCCCCTCCTGCGGATCGCGAAATCGATTTTGCGGGTCGCGGGGACGCGTGAAGGGGAAAAAAAGGAAGAAGAGGAATGCGCATCGGCCGCGGGGAATCCGGTGAGCGTCACGTGAGCGTGAGTCAAGTCCGGCTGGTAATCCGCGGCCGTCGCCGACGTGGCGCGACAAATCGAGGATTAACGGTTAAAATGTTTATTGGCGCTGCAAGCTTTCCCTGAGAGCTTTTCCCGAAGCGCCGAGAACGCGGATTACCGCGTCGACTGCGATTACGCCGCGTCAGTGGGAAGTCGTCTTGCGAACGTTAAATGTCTCCTTCAGATCCGCGAAGGATCGATACGATTTTAAGCCGGCGATGCCGCTCAATACGGACCGCGTGTTATTCAGCGTCCGATAATTTCTCCCGAGATCCGGGTAACGGGCGGGTAAAAAGGCTGAAACTTAACAGAAGAGCCGTGTATTATTTTGCGAAGTTTGCAATAGTTAATGAGAAATTAATGAAGAGTTAATGGGGAATTAATTAATCTGTACGAGCTAATGAGCGCACGGAAAACTGGGTAGAGTGGGTTTCGTATAAAGTAAAACACTTTTACTTCTGAAGATAGCAAAGATTAGTGGGCTAAACGGTTATTTTTACTAAACGATTGCAGCAGTAACTATTACTTTGAATAACTGGTTATTCAAGTAGCTGGTTATTCAGTTAAATGGTTACTACAATTTATCACGATATTATCAGAAAACAATTTAACTGATTATCGATCAATTCAACTAATTAAACGGTTATCGCTCTCGCAAATAAAATTAACATTCATAATATGTTAGTCGACACTGAAGTATAAAATATATTATTTTAACACTTGCAAGTGTTACTCACACATTTACACGGATTCACACCATAAAATATTTAGATAACATAAACACAATATGTTAAACGCACAATACGTTTAACGCACAGGTTAAAAATTTAACACAACAGTTTTAACAAGGGCTAATTTTAACACAAATACAAAATAGTCTTTACCGTGCAGAATATTTTCTATCCCAGTGATAAAACTGTTTCTGCTGTGATTACGAGTAATTCGCTAATTTGATCATGCCAACTAAATTTTATCGCTGTCGCAACGAATATGCAGTAGCAACGATGGTTTCGCTATAATAGCGAAATTATTTTTCTCCGTGTACGAATTCTATCTTGAATTTCGAGGATATTATACAGGCTATTCTACCAGTTATAATAGACTACATTAACATAACTGAAAAATATAGTTACTTGCTACTTCTCTATATTAACTTTGCATCCATATTTAATCTTCAATCTTCTCTATTGATTCAAGCTTGACGGTATCTGCGGAATTAATGCAGAACGAAAACTCGACTCGGTCGACTCGCGTTGACATTTCAAAAATATCTCGAAACCGTCCGACTGTCTATCACGTGACCAAACGCAATTGTTGTATCGTTTTAACAGAAATAAACTACTATTGTTGGCCCTTTGTTACAAACAATTCGCGTGGGCCTCCGATCGTGCTTTGAATCTCTATTCTTCGATTGACCGCATGCGCGACCACTCGATTTCTTTCATTCTTCGATTCTCGGCACGCCGCGTTGCACAGCGCGCGAACACACATAACGGGACAGATAAAAGTGAAGTTTCGAGTATCAGATTCGCTGGAATAGAGAAATTGGTCATTTGTGAAGAGCGCTCGTTTTTTTATCTCGGCTGAGCCACTTTGACGGAGACGCGAACTGTTCTTTAACCGCTGTCTATTATTTAGATGAAGTAAATAAGTTCGGTGCCTTTACATATGAGGCACTGCATTTTTGCGTTTCAGTTGCTCAAACCCGGTGAAGTTGCTACTTCTGAACGTTATCGGTAACATTTAAGTGACGAAATCGAGCGTAAAAGACTATTTACCGGCAGTGGAAGCAAGCTGATGATTCTATTGCCTACGACAACGAGCAGCCACACACACGGCGAAAGCGATCCTGGAACTTATCTCTTCTTTAGACTGGGAAATTATCCCACATGCGGCTTATTCTCCAGACCTTGCCCCTACGGATTATCACCTGTTCCAATCGCTTCGACATCACTTGGTGGATTTCCACTTTCAATCTGCCTAGGAGGTCAAAGGAAGCATCGGTGACTTCACCGAGCCAAAACCACCGTCCTTTCACCGAAGCGAGATTTGCCGGAAGATGGCAAAAGTGTGGAAAATGATGGGGCTTATTTCGAAGATTAACAGGTTATTCGTTTCTTTTTTCGTGGATAAACATTAAAATCATGCTAAAAGGGCATCGAACTTATTTATACATCTGTTAGTTACGGACGTCTGGTAGTACAAAACGGGCTGTGCACAGGATGAGTATCGACAAGTTCCAATCCGTGCGGAGGAACAAGGAAGAATCGTCCGATTCCCTTTAATAATGCCGTAACATCGGGGCAGCTGAGTCGTGCGACACGAACGAGAGGATATCGGCTGAGTATCGAGAGCAGCCTCCCCGTTGGGAGGGCCCGTGGCGCAAAATGCTGCGTTACATCAAATCCGATCCGCGGTGGATTATTCAGCGCGCTATAAAGTGTAATGTTTAAAACCATCGGTGTGATTAAATTTTATTAAATGCTCTCTCGCTATTTTATTCCCGACACGTTTTCGCCCGACCGAAACCGATTTCCATACATCGATTCCCCTCCCCCACCCCCCTTGCCCCCTCTCCCGCTCTCGGATTCGTTCACCGTTATTTTAACGATATGAACTATTTTCCGAGAGAGATGATTGAAAAATTAATTTCATATTCAAAAACGAACAATAACGCGTAACGTGACCTGTTTTCGTACGAAACGATATTTAGAACGGACAGCTCGTATTTGGGAAGTGCAGGGTGCGTACGCAGTAAAAGGTTTTGCGTGAATAACGGTCCACTGAAATGGTCGTGTTCACTTTAACAAGGTGAACGTGTTAAAAAGTAATATGCGTTAACAAGGTGAATGTTTTAACATATATATGTGTACATTTTAACACATTCTTCTGTTAAAATAACACGAGAATTTCAGTGGACCGTTACTTGCACAACATTTTCGACCGGGCAGTCTATTTCGCTGCCAGAGTATTTTTCTCTTTCTTTTTCTTCTCTCTTTTTTTTTTTTTTTAATATGGAAAACGGATATGATCAAAGTCACTGTGTTTGAGCCGGCAATACGAAAGTGAAGAGGAATTATCTGATATCGACCTTCCCATCGAGATTAATGCGGACCGCAAAGCGTTAACGGACGCTGTCCGAAGTATCCAGGGAACGTGCGCAACGAATTTACGTTGGCTGTCCGGCAATACGAACACGCGTGTTCCCGGCGAGTCCGCAACTAGTTGCGCTATCGATTGCGCCCAACTTCCGTGGAAATTGTGGACGGTATTTAATCGGCCGCGGTACGAAGTTCGACGATTCGCGGGTGATGTTAGATCGCCGGTTAACGTCGCCGGCTCGAAGAACGTGGCTAAAATGAAAATCCGATAATGTATCATCGTGAGTTATGAGTCTCGATTCTTTCTTCCCTCCCTGACGCGGAAGAAGAAGAGCACGAAAGAGAGGGTGCTCATCTTTACTTTTAATGCCTCTGCAGTATTCTCTAGCACACGCTATTAGCCGTAATTTCGAAGGGCCGACAAGCTTTTTATTCCACGGCGATACTCGAAACTAATTTTCCATAGCGTCGTTCCCCGTTTTTCATTATCTATCGTGACTGCAGCAACCGAACAGACTGAAGATCTTTGGGTCGTCTCGTCGTTAAAAGTTAAGGGAATACCATACTTAAAAGTTTTACAGACCTTCTCTCTCACTGCCCTTCCTTCGTTTTGATTAACAGCGAGCACACCCGGCGTTCTTACATTTGTAAATATATATCGTCATTACGACGTGGCGCTCGGAGATAATGTCAAACAGATTTCATGCGGCGTTAAAGTACACGCCGCAACTCTCGCGCATCTGTGAAAACCTCCGACGCTTCGCTCGCCGTATCATCCCCGTCGCGCCCCGCGATATTTTTCGCGTGTATACCGACGCGCAAACGGAAACCGCGCGCGGAAGGACCAAATGGCTTTCCAATATCGAGGCTTACGTGTACCCGGCGGGCGTGCCGCTGAAAAATACCGAAAAACAGTTCGGTTTTGCGCGGAACACGTTAGGCTCGTTAGTTATAACCATCTAATGGCGTATTCAATTACGGAGCGATACAAACGATAAGGAGGAGGAGGCCGAAAGAGAGCTGGTGATCAGGGAGCGCGAATTGGCGGAACTCGGGGTGAGGAGCGTTTGCGTTTTACGGCGTGTCAGGGGAAAGATATGCGAGACCCGAGTAGAAAAATGTTAGGGGAAGAACTAGTCACAGAAAACTGGACAGTTTTTAGTGGCTTGACTGAGTTAGACAGTAACTGTTCAGAAACTGTCCAAAAAATACCGACCATTACTTCTCGATCAGTTACTTGTCATAAACTATTCCAAGAAAATGGTCAATTAATACTGGACGATTTCAGTTTCCAGCGAAAACTCTTAAAATTCCGGCTGGTGTTTCTCGGCCATTTCCTGACGAGAGACCCGGCAAAATAATAAACAAATGAAATGCTCAAAGTCTTGTTAGAAACTGGTCAGAAACCGGCTGGTTTTACTATCCGATTGTCGTCGGAGCGGAAGTCTTCCAAACTCGTAAGTTTTCGCCAGTGAAACTGAAATCAGAAGCTAGCTGGCTAGAGAATTACCGGCCGGTTACTGGCTAGTAGCTGATTTAATTTCTACTTGGGAATCTCTCCCTCGGCTCGTTTCTCGCCGCACGTCGGGCGTCTTAAGTTTGAATCGCTTGGGTGTTTCAAAAAATACGTTCTTATTGATCGTCGGCCGAATTTGCATGACAGTTAATTTGCATATTATAAGGAAGTCGCAGATCCCGATCGGCCGCAGCCGCCGTCGGTTCCGATCGAACGTTTCCGACGGAGTATGGGCTTGACTGCTGCAACTTCTCCTCGCCTCGTCAGCCCCAACCGCGCTCCTCCCCGTCGCGCTCTTTCCATCGCCAAAAATAATGGTAGGAAAAGACATAAAATACTGCTCCGATTTTATGGTCCATCCTTTCACGAAGGGTCACGGGGAGAGCTAGCGCGGCGCTAGGTCACGTTGTAACAACTAGCTCACGGCGGTGTCCGTGCGACTGTACTTCATAAATTTTGTTCCCTTTTGGACGAAAAAGTTCCGCGATCTTGCGGGCCCGGCGGAGTGAGCTTCATTGTTCGGCCGCGTGATATATACTTCTTCTGATACCGAGCGAGCGGCCGGCGTTAGGGTAGATTTTCAACGGAATTTCCCCCAAGACCGTGACAGAAATATCCTCGCGGATTTCCACGTGCGCAACTCGTGACTCGTAAATTACCGGCTAATTTTCCGATCTTTCGGAGGGAAAGCCGGGAGCGAGCCGAACGGAATGAAATCCACCGCTGCAGCGAGCGGGATAGAAGCGCGGGGCTAAAAGTGCGGTGGGTAAGAAGTGCCACTTGCGATGTTTCGCGAGAGAAAAGGCCGTTGAAATATTCGTTTATGCGATTTGAGTGCGGAAAGCAGGCGGACGGCCAGTCGTTGTATCATCGCGATGGCACTTTTTACTCCAGCTCTGGAATAAGAAGATCGTTAAATGACAATCTCAGATAAAAATATTATATCTCGTAAATTAGTGATTGATAGCTTCATTAACTTTGTGGATTATTCAAATGAAACTCTAAAGAACGCTCGAGCGGAAGTACAGAATAATAGCTTATATAGTTCTGATATATTCGCAATAACACTGAAATTGGCACTTTTAGCTCTGCTCCTCGAGGAAAACGAACGGTAACGAAACGCGATGGGCGTAAAAGATCATTTCCCAATTATTCCGCAGCATCTCCAAGTTACAGCTTTCTTTTACTCGCGGCATAGTAATTTTTACATTCGGGACCTTTCATTCCCCCGGTCGAGTCGAATATTCACATTCGTGCTCCGCCGTCGGTCCGCGTCCGATTGTCCTATAAACTTCATAATTCCGATTTAACGTGCGCTGTTTTACGGCCGATTAACGACAGTCGTCGCGGTGCAAAAACAGGTAGCCGAAAGAGTCCACGAGTTAAAATGTGCATACCGGGACGGCGGAAGTCGAACAGGAAGATATTTTCGACAGACTCGATTTTCCAAACAGCAGGGAAGAGCACGCGCGCATCTCGTCGACGGCGGACGTACGATAAATATATCGTTGCGCACGGATCAACGGCTGGCAATGAAAAAAGAGATGCACGAATATATACTAGCGCGCGCGCACAATAAATATTTAACAATGCGTTTAACGTTTAATGCCGCCGCTATATAGAAATCGCGTTTCGCATGCCGCGACTGGTATTTCCGTCGGCGCGGAAAATCGTGGTCCCGGGCAAAACCCCCGCTCGATCATGGGGAAAATTTAAAAGGGCGCACGTCCGTCGTCCTGCGTTACGATTGAAATTTCGTTTCCGAGGCGTTACTGCGAAAAATGAAACCGCACGCGCCGACAATACAATGCACGCGTGGGCGCGCGCTCGTACGTATAGTGTACGTGTATATGTGCGAGATGCGCTGACATTTAATATCGGATCCGAATAACGAGAGGCGCAGAAATGAAAAGAGATAAAGACAGAGAGAGGGATATAGAACGATAGAGCGAGATAGAGAGCGATAACACCGCCGCCGTGTATTATCGCATCTTGCGTTAAAGCGCGGGTTTTAAATTACGCAAAAGATAAATGACTCTCAAAGACAGAGACGCGCGTACAACAAACGGGGGGGAGGGGGGGG
>NW_014554365.1:272540-325217 GCF_001313825.1 Dinoponera quadriceps
GGGGGGGAGTTATTACTCAAAACGACAACTTCATTAACGCCGCGACCGTAAATGAATTCATGCGTGACGTCAAAGAGACACGAAGTTCCTCATTGAATTCACGCATGGATTCTCCTTCCGAGAGATGAGAGAGAGAAAGAGAGACGCCTCAACGAGCAGTGACGCTTTGAAAATCGTCTCGGGTGTATGCGTAAAGAACTCTCGCGGTACTCTTTATCGACCAGGAGCACACCGTTAACCACCACCGTAACCGCCGCCACTACCACCCACCATCAGGTCAGCATCGCCACGGAGAGCGTTAACGAGCATTACACGTGAGGTGACACCGGCCGTTTCGGGAGCGGCGCCGTTTTGCATTCGTTTGCGAGAGGCCCGTTGCGCCCTCCGGAACGAATATGTTTCAGGTATTCATAAAGGCGGCTCGTTAATTACGGTCCCGACGTCTTAAAGTAATTAACTCCTGCCCGAACCAGCCCGGGCGCCGCTACGTTCTCATGGTCGGTTAATGTAATTCCAGTTCGTTCCCCCGATTTCAGCCCCTCCGCGCAATTACGAGAGACCGGGAGAGAAAGAGAGGGAGATATCGAGGACTCTCACCCCTCCGGACGATTTTCAACCCCCTGTGGCTCCCGCGCGATATTCCCGTTGGCTAAACCCGAATCGAGTTCCATCCAAGGAGCGAACCGGTCCGAATGTAATGGGCTGAATCGAGGTAATTTTGCCACTGGGCTAAATGTGACATTTGAAGACATTTTTCGGCGACGAGCCCGATGATAATTACAAGCTCGCCGGAAAATCTCGATTCCGTTTAATTAATCAGAAGGTATTCTCTCGGGAGATGACGGTAGGGTAGACCGGGGGGACAAAAGTAACGTTTTGAATGTAAGGCTTTGTAACAGTTAAAATATCATATCTACGTAAATAAAATCCGTATCTTCGGATGGGAAATTTATTTTATTACAAAATTTCCCTCCGTTGAATTCTGTAATGTGACTAGGAGACAAATTATTATTGTTTACAGAATATGAGGAATTACAAAAACCGGCATAATCCCCGAGACGATTATGCTACGTTATTTATAAACAAAATACTCCAATTCATTTTTACATGTACTTTCGCTATATAAAAGCACTTGTAATTCTGCGCAATCGATAAGACATAAAGTTTGCAGAAAAAAATCAGTATTCTGTCAGTAAAGTTTCCAAGTATGGCATCCCCTTAAAGCTCAGTTTACTTGATTTTTGTAACCGCAGCGACCGTCTTGCGACTGTCATCTCGTATAAAACGAACGCTCGTCATCTGAAGTGCGCCGTAGCTAAAAAGTTAAGCGTAATAACATAATAACATAAAAAATATAACCCGTTAAGCTCTATAGTATACGGAGAGTGAACCTTCCCTGTACTAAATTATACAAATCTGCCGCCCGCCGAAGAAAAGGATAGATTAGCGATCAGAGGAACATCCGTTTCTTTTGTATGTATTATTGTAACAAAGATAAGGGTATCCTTATAGCATACATGTACATCCTTTTGTACGAATGGGATATTTCCATTCCTTGTTGGTTCACTGCAATATACCGCAGAGCTCAGTTATATAACCCTGTTTATTAACCTCCTAACCTGATATTCGATCAAACTGTCACTCGACTCTGGCGATGACAGTCGCATGCGGCATGAAACAACCCGTAGCGCACAGCCAATCAGCATCACGGAAAATAGGCTTCATCCTATGTTTGGGATAAGAATGAATTCCCGATTGGTATTATACGCAATAAAAAATTTTGTGTTAAAAACGGCCGAAACTTTGTGTTACTTTAACACATATTTGTGCGCACTTTTTAATATATTCCATTAAGGTTTCATAAAATTTCAAAGTGGACAGTTTCCAGCAGAAAAGTTTTTACCGGAGGAATAATCCATTTTGGAGTATTTTAATCGGAATCTATGCTGTACCTGGGAAAATTTGGGAAAATTTCTACGCCGGTTATTTTCAATATTACACAGTGAATCATTTTATATTTGTATCAAAATCGTTCCTTGTTAAAATTTTTGTTTCTAGGCTTCTTTTTAAAACGCACGTTAAGTTAATATATTTTGCGTTAATGTTATCTTAATATTGTTGAGCCGATAATCAACGTGTGTAAATATTAAAATAACACACATTTCTATGCGTAGATTAATATATCATGAATATTGATTTTATGTAAACCTTTGACAAAACATTTGTATTACTTTTCAACTTATGTTAATTATTCATCTTGTGTTAAATTAACACAAAAATGTGTGCGAACCATTCGTGAGGTGTGTTAAATTTAACACCAAATTGTTTACTGCGCAGTAACGCACGGGAGTAACTTGAAGTCGCTTCCTGTTAAAGGATTCGATCGAAAACTGCCGTACGTAGACCGCCGCGGCAGTAGTTCAAGCCGTACGTGGTCAGACGCGAAGTCACGGAGCCTAGCCGGCAGCTCTCCGGCCGGCGGCGTGTGCAAATCGGCGCGAATACTTCGAGTGGCAAGGATTTGTTGCGAACTTTCCGGGACGCGGCGTGCGAAATTTCGACCGAGGGGGCGGCGAAGGTATCTCGACGTGCAGGAGAAACGAACCGGTGCCGTGGCGCGTTTTTCCACTCGTTACTTTTCCGGCGCGTCTACTTTCGACACCGCTCAACACATCCGCGTAACACCGCGCGAATGTTGAATCCACACCTCGGCGAGAGGCGCCCTTTCGTCCCTTTCCTCTTTTTTGCGCTTTCTTTTTGCACTCCGGATTGCATCCTGCAGAAACGCGACGGTAGCGCGGGAAAGATTTATGCCGTCGTGCCGCGACGCGCACCTCCGGTGAAATATTCATAGGGGTAGGCGCGAAGGTTCAACACTTGACCGCCGACGATGGAAAACGAGCGAAGGGAGAAGCCCTCTCTCTCTCTCTCTCTGTCTGTCTGTCTCTCTTTCTGTGTTGCGGGCCGAACGAAAATACACCCACGGTGCCCCACGGCGGTCAGCGTGTTCTCCAAAAGGATGAAATCGCGGAGAGATATGCGGTACGCTGGAATTTCCAGTGCGGGGAGACCAGACGGCGGAGAATGATGGAATGTTTGCGGAAAGTTCTTGCGCTGGATCGCGCGTTATCAGGAAAGTGTCGTTTGGTGAATTTAAATAGAGAAATCGCCCGGCAAATTAGTTCATTACATGAATACACGATTTTTTCGACTCGAGATATTTAATATAAAATAACACGATAACGGGATTCCTGGTGATCCTTTTCCTCCCAAGAAAAGCGTATTATCAGGATGCCGAAATATCGAAGCGTTAAAGCCTCTTTTCCGCGGCGCTGGTTGGCTGCCGCATTGCGGCTTGCTTGAAGAAAATAAAAGATTCAAATGTTAAGGAAGACGAAGAAGAGGGAAGTAGATTTCTAGTCTGACGGGGAATTTTAGTCTGGCGCTTACTTACTTAGACGAGTTGAGATTTTTTCCGTGTAATATTGTGGTATTATAGTAATTAGCGAAATAGCGAGTGCGTCTGCGTTGTAGTAGTATATTAAAGTTAGAGGAAGCGCGAGTAATGCGGAATATCACGATTTCTAGCTTGTCGGGTTCGCAACTTAGCGGATAGTGGTGGAATTATTAGCTGGAATTATTAGCTGCTGAACCCCTAACCTAACCTAATTTATAAAACGGCTGCCTAGTGCGAGATCGTGTGCAGCGTGTACGTCCAATTTTAGATTTTCCGTGCCTCGCTACTTCATCAGATAAGTTCTTAAATTACTTTTACTTAACAGTCAATCTATTTCACAGATTCTCAGTCGCCTTTCGTTACGTGCAGAAACTAAGATATAGCTTTAATGGAATCTATTCTGCAGATATCCTATGGTGTACATTTCCATTGCCTACGATAAGAAGATAAAAATCGCAATGTTGAGTATAACGCAAGTACAGTCCATATTACTCGTCACTTTTTCTAAGTATTTCATATTATATTATTTCTTCCTTTCAGGATGCCAAAGCAGCATGACGTCGTTAAAAATCATAAATAGTGGGATGAATATGATATTACATGCATTTGTGTGACGTTATGATATTATATAACAGAAAGTATAAAAATATAAATTTATAATAAGTTATAACATAAAAAATATGTGATATAATTATTATTATAGACTATTCGATGGTTAATATTCATCGAAATTATGAGAAGAATGATTTTTTTGCAAGATAAATTAAATATTCCATTTTAACCGACCTAATTCCATATTATCCTTTCAAAACCTACCTTCGAAAAAATCGATACAATATTAAACTTATTATAAATAAACAAAATCCATTAGAAAAAGAAAGAGAGAGAGAGAGAGGGAGAGGAACACATTCTTAAAAATACTTGACATTATAACTTAGTGAAAATTAATTTCAGTCATCACCTTCGAGGAGCGATTGTCTTTCAAGTTAAAATTTGTTTTAAAGTTAAAAATTCAACGTAAATACTAAAATCACATGCTCCATTTACTAGACCGCCTTTAAGTCGATCCATTATTCGACTGTAACGGTTCAATCTGTGCCGCTTTGTTATCGAGCGAATCAAGTCCCGAGTATTTGCGAGTCATATTTTCTCGCGGAAGAGCTTCCTCTTCGTCTCCCTCGCGTGGGAAACTCCATTCCAGCCGTGAGAAATTTGTGAAGCGCGGTGGCGCGCATATCTTCGGAAATATACGGTATTAAATCTGCCGTCTTAAAAAGATTCGCCACGTTTGCGTTATTTAGCACATCCTCCCGTTCTTAAGGTGTTCATGTGCATCCGCGTTCTCTCCGAGACACGACCAACCGGGCCGTGGTAAGACAACTGTGAATTTCAGCAGTAAATAAGAGAACATTCTTCACTCGAACGCTTCGCCGCGGAAGGATTTCGCTTTCGGGGAAGGGTAACGAGCGGAGTGCGACACTTTGGGGAACATAAATTCCGAGTAACTTAATAAAACGGTTTTCGTCGCGCGAAAACGAACGTATCGCGTTCGCGTGTGCGCCGCGATCGTGGGGAGCCCGTAAAAAAAAAAAGAAAAAAAGAACGGAAAAAAAGAGGGAAAAAGAATTGTGAAAAATGGACGCGAGCGAAAACAGAGCGTATAGTTTAATTGAAGCTCAAGCAACACGGACCAGCGTTTACCTGGAATACATTTTCACCGATACATCGACAGCGCCGCTAAATCACGGCCCGCGAATACCTATGAATCGTTATCGCGCCCGAATTAGACGTTAGTCCGGACGATAGTTCTCTTTCTATTTTTTTTCTCTTTTTTTTCTTTTTACCATCAGTGAGGGTAACGTCGATATCGACAAATTTTCGCGCGCGCGCGCGCATCCGAGAATATAATAGATACAATCTGCGGTGCTACAGATATTCCGAGTCGAAATTTTAACCCCATGTTAAACCTTTAATTCTATAACCCTTAATTTCACAACATAGTAAGAGCTAAGATAGTAATATGGTGCGATTTCAATTCCTAATAATCTAATACAACCCCTACTTTGACCCTGATGATGTCTGAAATTTCCGTTTTCGTTGTTTTAACGTTAAAATAAGATGCTGAAGGTAACGTTAATAATTCAATCTGTAAAATTAAGGGTTCCAAAGAGAAGTTAAGAAGTATCAACATTGTTAAAGTAGGTTTCTATTAGTCTATGGGCGCGAACTATCCTCAAGGGCACCAGAGCATCAAAATTTCGACTCGGGATAGGTGTCGCAGCCGTCATTCGCCGAAGATTCGTGAGGGAGGAAAAAGAGCTGAATACCGGGGGGGAAAACGAATGCCTCGGTTTGTCGCGCGCTACGAAAGTGGCCGGGCAGATCCCGAAGAAAGAAAGCCGAGGTCCACCTAGCAGATTGGCACGATTCTTCTTTCCGTCGTCCACGGCCGGACGATTTCAATCGGAAGATCACGACCCGTTTTCGCGACGATTGCTCGGCCGCGCAACCGCCTCGAAACGTCGGTGAATGAGCAGCCGGTAGTACCGCCGGCATTCAGTTGACCGCCGGGTTTCATCGGGGGCCAAGGGAGCCGGAGCGTGACGGGAAATGTTAATGGTGATGAGCTCGACTCGAGGAATACGCAATTACGAAGAAGAATCGGGGGAATAAGAGGAGCCTCCTTTTTTCTAGAGGCGATGCCGCGCTTTAGGAAAAGAGCCGAAGAGCTCGCGAAGGTCGCGAACTTCTCGCGAGATTTTGCTACTTTCGCGAGGGAATAGAAAGGCCTGGTTCTCTTTCCCGCTGATCTCCAGCGTTGGAACATCCTTCCTCCTCCCTTCAAGGCTAAGAAATATATTTGTTTCACTCTAAAGGCAAGAAGTGCAACCTGATTCGATTGGAAGGAACGGATCTGCATTGAGTCTACCAAAGAAGGATTTGATAACATTTAAATCTATTGTACATAATGTTGAATAATGCGGATCAAACTGGGAATCTCCTTTCGGTATAAGGAGAAATCGCGATATCGGGTGTCAGAAGCGCGAGACCGAGGGTCTCGCGTGTCTCGTTCGCGGTGTTTGATTCACTCGACGTACCGCTCGTGATCCCGCGGATGAGGACGCGCGTCGATCCGTCTCTCCCGAAACGAAATCGGACGGGCTGCCTTCGCGCCCGTAATTTCTCGGCGAAGAGAAACGAGCGACGTTGCGAAGACTGATGCGCCCGGAAAGCGTGGAAGCGCCCCCCGGGGGGTGGGAGTCGACAGGGCCGATTGGTCGCTCGTCCGGATCTTAATTCTTCTATCGCGCGTTCCCTTCCTCCACCCACCGGCAACGATTTCAATCCCGGGATCGTGACCCGATTCCATGTTAACTCGACCTACGACCGCTGAAACACGTGGACCCAGCTGGCAGTGTAATCAATGGCCGCGTTTCGTCTTCTCCCCACGACAGTCGGGGATACCGATAACGGCGTCGTTCGCGGCGCCGGCACCTCGTGCTCGCCGGCTACTGATTTAAATTTACACTCACGGACTTCCGGCTTCCACCGGGGTCAAACCGGACTCGATTAATCCTCTATGAATAAAACTGTTTCCCACCCCCGCCCCTCCGTCTTCGAAGAAGAATGATCTCGCCGTACCACTTCGGAGTAATGTAAGGTCTTCTCGTATTTTGCCGGATTTCGCACCTCGTCGCGTCCACGGTTCAACGTTCATCAAATCTCACACTCACGCGGAGAAAATCAAAGGAAGGAGAAGGAGAGATAGAGAGAGGAGAGCTCTTTGATCCGCACCGGGTGCGGATCGGCGCAGTCGCGGATTCATTAGCTCGAAGATACGAAGCTCCGGGATAGCGCGTTAAAGAACCAAAATCAACATTATGGCAATTACATTTTCCTACTGGCGTATGCTCGAAAAACATCGCGCCCCTAGCTCGTCCAAACACGCGCTCGCAAAATTAGTTTCTCGCCCCCTCCCCATCCCCCTTTTCCCGCGCTTCTCACACGCCTGAGAGCGAGGCGATAATTTTGCCGGGCGAAATATTTATATTGCGCGGCGCGTGTACGAATATTGGAATTACGCGGCGAGGAAAAATAAAGCGTTAAATTCGCGGCGCGCCATATATATATTTATATATACACACACACACACATATGTATACTTATATATACCCCGTGTACCTGGACTTTTATTCTGCCCGCGTCGTGGACTAGCGAGATTCTATATCGGGCTCGCTTAATAGCGCGAATTCATCACACAGCCGAGCTTTTCGGCCGAAAGCGCGGCTAGATGAGCGTCGCGCGCGGAAAATATTCGCCGGCGGTGTCGCGCGACACGCGCACACGGGGGAGGGGTGGCTCGAAATAGATTAATATTTCACCTGCCACCTGGAGAATCCTGTCAACAGAGACTCGGTGCGGTGCATTGAACCGCTTCGTCGATGGTAGCTGATATCGAACGGACGCATATAAGTTCATCGGGCTGCTCTCGGAAATGATGGACTCCCGATGTATCGGCTGCTTGCTGAGAGCTGATTGCGAGGAAGCTCGTCGGATTGCCTTCAGATTCAGCGATTCCGCGATCAAACGCCTGTCCGTAGATAAATTAGGACTAGCCGGCTCGCGCGCCGTCGAAACCATCCTATTTAGGGTATTCCGGGCTGCAAAAAGCTTCCAGGACACTCGAGCGACGCGAAATCCCCTCCGATGCGCGCACTGCTCTTCCTTCCTGCCGGATAAGTCGCAGAATGAGAACGTCGATGATCCAGCATTTTCATCGGACGCGTAACCCGCGCCCGTTTCGGCTCTCGCAATCCGCCGATCCGTTCGCGCCCCGCCGGATCCGCGAGAATCGCGGGGTCGTGAAATCCGCGACGCCTGGCCCCGCTCGTTCCGTTAAAAAAATTCGTGCATCGGGCGTCCGTGAGGGAAACGTGACGTAAGGACCTCTCGACCTCGTGACAGAGAGACAGAAAGAGAGAGAGAGAGAGAGAGAGTGGAAAACTTGCGAGGACGACGCGAGCCGAACGGAACGAACGGAAGCTCGAGCTAGGTCGACGATAATAACGAGAGAGACGATCCCCGAAGCCGGGTAATTATTAAATTAAATCCGCGGCGAAGAGGAAGACGTCAGAAAAACGCCAGCGAGAGAGTGCAGGGCGCAAGGGAAGAGAGGAAGGGAGAGAAAGAGAGAGGGAGAGAGAGAGAGAGAGAGAGAATAATGAAACTTTCGTTATGAAGCGGCGAGTTTCGCAAAGGGCAAAGGGGCATTAAGAGCGCGCAGGAAACGTACACCAACTTAAATTGAACGAGTAAGTGAAAAGAAACTTCTTATCGAGCTGAAACGACAAGGGGGAAACATCGTCGGCGGCGTTTCGAGCTTTCCGTCCTGCGCGAAACGCGCGGACAGGCAATCGCGGAGACGCTGCGCCGAGATGCAGCTCAATGCGCTTTTTCGCGGCGCTGCCACGGAAAGTTCCATTATAAAATACCGTTTAACTAACTTAAATTCCACGAAAGGCGCTTATCGCTGATATTGAACGACGTTCGATACACGTATATTTGACGCGGTTTGCGTCGCAGCAGTTTTAAATTAAACGCTAAAGTACTACTGCAATCGGGTAACCGTAATAGAGGAACTCGGGGCACGACGGGGTCGCGGAGTGAGACAGGAAAACGATATATAGAAGTAACTACAGACTTGGGCTTGCATGTACGTGAGAGAGAGGAAGAGAAAGAGAGAGAGAGAGGCGAGTCAAGATATTTGTTCGTGTTTGACGAACAACAGCAGGGGCTACTCGTACACATGTCGCAAATTCGTACGAGTTTATGAAAACCAATAAATCTGATATAATTTTACGAATCGTTTGATGCCGTGTTAGATAACATGTCTTTGTGGTATAATATTAAAAGTGATATAATACTAAAGAAAATGATAAATTATTTAAGATCACGCTTCGCAGGACTCGCTCGCGCAGGTTATACACCGTCTCACCCCTGTACAACCTTTCATATAACACTAATATATATTATTTTCAAAAGAAAAAATACGCACAATCACAATGATTACTTACGTTCACGAGCAAATTTTCGTCCAAAAAAAAGTCACCTCACTCGTGACGTCAAATTATACACCGATCACGCACTACCGGGTCTAACTGAGCTTACACAGAGAAAAAAAAATTTCGCTAGGACAGCAAATCGTTCGTTAATACAGTGACAGCAAAAAATCCGTTTGGGTGGCAGAAAGCAATTTGTCAAGAATATTAATTGCTACTTGCCGGATACATGGATAGCAAAATAACTTGGTTATGCCAGCTAAATTTGATCGCTGTCGCAACGACGTTTTGCCACAACGGCAAAATTATTTCTTCCGTGCGGCAAACGTTTTCTCCCTTACTATATTAAAGCAAACAATTTAGTGTCCCGGGAAAACTCGTTCTCTGCGTGTACGTCGGGTTCAGACGGCTCCCAGACACGCATTAATCCGCTTATCGAATCCGCACCGCATCTAACAGATAGAGCGACTATCTCTGGCGATTTTTCGGGGGGCGCATAGATCACGCACTTCTCTTCGCTCGCAGCTCTTCAAACATAACTCACCGTGCCTGTCTGACCCGTAAAACGATCGATGGATTAAAAGCGCAATCGACCGGAAAAAACCTTTGGATTTGAAACGAATCTACGTTCATTCTCATTTTCATGATGCACATAACAATTTACAAAACCTGTGCGCGGCGTGCATGCGGGTGGAGCTTACGTAACCAGCGGTGAAACAATGTAAAACGGGGGAGGGGGCGAAGAGCGAACTAAAAATAGCGCACGTTGCCATTGTGTGCCGGTTACTTCATCTCAACCGTTGGCTTACGATGGGACACGCGTGTGTCGGGACTAACCGCGCGATACCGGGTGGCGAAGCAACGCGAATCGCTTCTGTGCGTGGGATTAATATCGAGTACAAAGCGTGCCGCATTATCTGCCCCCGGAGGTCCGCGGGAGCTTTCCGCGTGGCGACATCCGCTTTAAGCGCCTAAGCCGGTCCCGACGTGCGAACTCGGATGTAGCAGGCGCGCGTATCCTCTCCTCGCGCCATTCAATTCCGCCGGCTTTATCATATTTTCAGCCACGTGGCGTCGAGACGCCGACAACCGACTACCGAACACTTTGACGCGCGCGCGTGCATTGTTCGCCAACGAGCGGGATCGTTTGCCCAAGGGTGATAATTTGAAAATGACCTGAATCCGCGCGGGTCTTCTCTCGTACGATGCAGCGTGTGTGTTGCCGACATGTGGTTGTAGCAAATCGCCGATGAAACGGAAAGGCGAGAATATATATATCGAAGAATATCGCGTGTAATATCGAACGAGATTGAGCGCGGCGTTTCGTGCGCAAAGGATGGGATTACAAGCGCGATCCGCGGGATTATGCGCGGTAATATTCGTTATCGACGAGTTGAAACCCAATATCGTGCTTTCACATACAGAATCCGTTTATAATTTACTTTATAATTAAATGTACGCAATGATACGTAATAAACTCGTATCTCGCCGAGTTACAACAACCGTCTCCGCTTGAAATGTGTGCACTTTTCAGACGCATGACGCATCCAGAGCAAGGTGATCGTTGGAGAAAGAAGAACGCAGAGTATAGATACCATCGATTTTTACGACGACTGTCGTGTAAACATGTAATGTACTGACGAACGCATTTGTTACGTAATGTGATGTACCGATGCACGTCAGTCACTTACATTTGATCACTTTGTGTATAAACGGCCACAAGCCGTTGATAATCCCAATTATCAAAGCGAAAATAAATTTCGCGGTAACAAAGCTACCGCATCGAGCACGTTAATTTGTTTGTCAATAGGGATCAGTGAATTTATCGTGAAATATCGCCGGCGTAATTAATATTACCGTCATAATCTTCCTATCAATAAAGCGGCTTATCGAGCGCGCACTACGTCCATCAATGTTTCTAATCGGAACGCAGGTCGATAATAGAGAATATCCTATTTTAGAAAATAAGACGTACCGTCTCTCCTTAGCGTGTTCTTTAACGTGATAATTAATAAAAAATTAAGTAATGGAACAAGTGCGAGGTATAGAAAACGGTACGATGCAAACGCAATATAAATGTAAAACTGAATCTGACAGTTTGAGAGATCGATCGATCGATTTAGTTTTCTAAAAATTTTCGAAACGTTTATTGTCTCCCGACAACAACTCGGTCGGAAAAAAGGAAAAAAAAGAGAGAGGGAGAGAGAGAGAGAGAGAGAGGGAGAAAGGGAGGAAGATAAATGTACAGTAAAAAATATTTTTTTTTATGTTAAAAAATCAGTCCTTGTCAAAATTTGTGTATTAAATTTTTAACGTATCCGTGTGTTTTATTTAACATATTGTGTTTACGTTATCTCAATATATTTTGTATTGAGTCGATATTCATCATGTGTAAGCGTTAAAATAACACTTGTAAGTTAGCACATTGTCACAAAATAGCACGTTTTATACTTCATTGCCAATTACCATATTGTAGATATTAATTTTGCGTTAATTTTTGGCATAGTATTTACGTTACTTTCCGACACATTCACCTTGTACAAAATTAACACACAAATTTCTGTGGACGTTTGGGACATGTAAAATATATTAAATTTAACACGAAATCTTTTACTGTGCATGTAGATAAAATGCATTTACTTACATCCCCGGGCTCAGCTCTCTAAGAGTATTACATAGAAGGAAGGTGCGGTGAAAATTACACAATAAGTAGAATAAAAAGAGAACGAAAAAGTGAAAGAAGAAAAATTATAAGCAAAGGAAAAGAGAGAAGGAGAGAGAGAAAGATAGATCGAATTTTTCTGCTAATAAATTAAAACTCAGTAATAGGGGGTTAATGGGTTAACGTCAACAGTTTAGTTACACGTGAGCCGGCAAAAAACTGCAAATGCCCCGCCAACGAACTGCAAGAAGAGGTGGGCCGGACGGATTAATGAGTCCATATATCCTAAGATACTTCTCTGGTGGTTTGGTGGGAATGCGCCGGATAACGCCGCTACGTCATAAATTACATCAACGCGCGGTGGATAATTTTTTTTCATGTACTCTTTTTTCCTTCTTCTTCTTCTTCCCCCGGCTCCTTATACATATTTCCGGCAGAATCCGGGGGGAGATCCGGTAACGAATCGCGCCGAAGTTACGTGCGCGCGCGTAATTGCTACTTCTGCCGTCACTATATTTCTTTCTGTTAACGAATACGCTCATTATGCTGAACGTGCAACCGCGAAAATGTGTCGAGAGAGCCTTACACTCGCACGCCCGCGTGCATCGCGATGGTTTGCAGCGAAGCAGAGAGAGAGAGAGAGAGAGAGAGAGAAGGATTATAAAAATGAAGGGGTAAGCAAAGTGGTACAACCTTCGGTATAGGCGGTGTTTCGCGTCACACTGAAACTTTAATTTTCGAGCATGTGCTAGCGCCAACGTCTCTAATAACCGGAAATTTCGAGTAGTTCGTAGCTGCAAAATGGCGGACGGAAAAAACGCACGTATGTACATATTAGAGCTACGCTTTTCTGATATTTATATGCGTAGAAATAACGAAGAAAGAAAAACAAGAATAATAAAATTACCGCGTGGAGTTTCCCGTTCTGAATTCGGTCCCGCCGGCGAAAACGAGTTGAACCCGGCCGGTCGCTGATATTTATCCTCATTTAATTTCGCAGGTTATGACCAGACGCGGCGGTTGCGCATTTTTAACGAGCTCCCCGACTCAGGAACTGAGTCGCATTAACCGTGTAATTCGTCTTATAAATGCGCGACTCGGCTCTCTCGCTTATTTTTAATACCGCAGCCTTCGCTCGCTCGCGATCGCGATTAAATCAATCACGAGATACATTTGCGGATGCGCGAGAAATAGAGATCGCGGCGCTGTCTTTTTCCGCTCCTTTTTTTCACCGGTCGGTCCGCGCGCGCCAGCGAGCGTGTGTATTTTGCAGGCCGGATCCGCGGAAACCGAAATACGGCGCAAAGAACAGCGCGTAATAGTAACCGCGTGGGCGACACGCATTCGTGCACACCCATCGTGCACACTCGGTTGGTTGTTGTATAGCGGCCGTCGCGCCGTGGAATCAAAAAGCGAGCATAAAGAGACGGCGGCCGGGCTTTTAATTGGACGAGCCGAGCGCGCTTAAAATATTTTCACCGATCCACGCGCGCCCGTCCGCATGCACGCCGCGCAATTATTTCCGTTGCCCTTGCCCGTGTGTTTTTATCAGCAGGGGGTCGGCTTTAGGCAAATCGTTCGTCCGTATTGTTAGCGAACCCGTTTAATGCAACACACGTGCGACGAAATTCGATTAATTCTACGTGGAAGACCGTGAAAGCACGCGTGCGCCCCGATACTCGGTTTAAGTGGAACAGCGGGGCGTTTTCCTCGAATTTGATTACACGTCGCATTGTAGAAATTCTCACGGAAAATTAAGTAAGTCCTACTTTTTTTTCCTCTTCGCCGATTTAACGGGGATAATATGATCTGTTTTCCTTTCCCTTTTTTATTCATGCTTTTCTGTTCCCTTTTTGCTGCTTCTCCTTCAATTCGTCGCGCCATCATTGGGCGATTTGATCGATAAAAAGCTGCGATCGTGATCGCCAAACGAACGCGCTGCGCGACAGGCGAACGAACGAAATGGAGAAAAAGCTCGCGAAATGATATTATTCGGCCGGCAATAACGAGACGGTTATGGCGCAAATAGTAACCTTGGCCGCATGTTAATGGGTGCGAACGACGACGAAATTCACCGCCCGACAGAAGCAATTCCCCGTTGCCTTTGTAAAAACTGTGTATAAGCACCTTTGTGTG
The DNA here is from genome assembly GCF_001313825.1 of Dinoponera quadriceps. Taxonomy (NCBI): domain Eukaryota; kingdom Metazoa; phylum Arthropoda; class Insecta; order Hymenoptera; family Formicidae; genus Dinoponera; species Dinoponera quadriceps. The sequence continues at coordinate 286,855 of NW_014554365.1, forward strand.
TGTGTGTGGGTACTTCGGCTTTCAATATTACGGGGCTAAAATGCACCGGAGTGAGTATTCGAGTGGAGGAACAGAGACGCGTTGTTCTGTGCGAGTAACGTTCGGCAACAATAAGCTCGCCGGCGAGCACTTTTCAATGGTACTTCTCTGTGTTAATGCCGGAGGGGAATATAATTAAAAAGCGACTTCAATCAATAGTAAGGCGAGGGCGGGGGTGGCGGGAAGCGTTCCGGAGCGCAGCCGGAGATAAACAAGCTGACGTGATATTTACAACGCGCGCAGCAACAAACGGGAATTGCATTGATTGCGAAGCCATTGAATTCTTTCAAGGAAAAGTAAACTGCGAGCACTCGAGACGTGATATACGATCGTTCCCGGGCCATCCCGCACCGCGAAATGTTGGAAACGTTGCCACGGAGAGCCCGCGATGTACGAGATATTGACACACTAATAGAAATTATAGCTATTCTTGATCTCATGCCATACCCTCTTCCGCTTTTAATCAATAAAAAATAGTAGTAGCGATATGCGTGTAAAATTGTCAAAGGAACCGCGGATATTGTGAAATATTTTTAAGGATTTTTTGAAGATAAATCGAAAATTTGAAGACCGTCAAAGATAAGTGAAATCAGTTTTCACTGAGTAATAAAACCAAGTGCTTTTTGCAACACGTTCCTCTCTCTAGCGGATTTCATCCATCCGTAGTAAGTTTAATGTTATATCAATTTTTTTGTATGTGGATTTTGGAAGGGAAATGTGGAATTAGGTCGGGTTAAGCGGGATGCTTCATTTATTTTGCGAAAAAGTGATTTTTTTCGAATTTCGACGAATATTAATCGTCGAAAATAGTCTATAATAATGATTATATTATATATTATATATTCGTTATATTATAATCTATTATAAACTTATATTGTTGTATTTTTTTCGTTATATAATAATGTTATAATGTCATATAAATATATGTGACATCATATTAACTTCAAACCCACTGCGTTTCATCCACTAAGTCTTTCAACGACGTCACCTATGTGCTTCTTTGCTTTCTGAAAGGAAGAAATAATAGCGTATAATATGCAATATTAGTATAAAGTGACAGATAATACGGACTATTCCGTAAAACTCGACGTCGCTGTTTCTATCTTTTTATCGTACGCAATAGAATTGTACATCATAAACACTTGCAGAATAAACGTTAAAGCTAATTCTGAATTTAACCCATTAACGCCGAAGCGTCCTGATTTTTTAGCAAACTTTCAACGCGATTATTTTTTATGTCGGCATTAAAAAAATTTTGTTTTCACATATTCCGACGTAAAATTTCATGCTCTTTCAGAATCCGGGCATAAAATTCTGATTAGACTTGAAGAAAACAAAACATAAAAAACGTGAAAATTTTTGAAAAAAAATTTGTTTAGGATTTTTTTTGCAATGTTACCGAAAAGAATTCATGCTATAAACGTGATCAGGGGTGATCACGATAGTTAAAGTATATCAGGGAATTTTTATGTAATCATTGAACCACTCCTTTTTACAATATGGCGGCAAAAACGTAAAAAATTTACAATAAACTAAGTTAATTTTTTTCTCGGAAACTATTGAGTTTAGTGAAAAATTTTATAGAATAAAAATGTCTTAGAATTAGTCAAAGAATACTCTCTAATTTTTTCAGAATTTTTGGAGACAATTTTTGATTTTCTGAAAAATTCGGAAAATCCAATTTTCCAAAAATATCTCGAAAAATTCTGAAAAAATTTGAGGATGTTCTTTGATTGATTCTAAGACATTTTTATTCTATAAACTTTTTCACTAAACTTGATAATTTCAGAAAAAAAAATTATTTGGGTTCACATATTCTACTCTTTGCATGACCCAGAGACAACGACGAGAACGTGGTAGAATTTTGTCTCCTTTGGGGTGCTTGATTAGAGTGAGTCCCCTTGCCTCTCACTTATCGGGGTGCTTGATTTGAGTGAATCCCCTTGCCTCTCACTTATCGGGGTGCTTGATTTGAGTGAGTCCCCTTGCCTCTCACTTATCGGGGTGCCTGATTTGAGTGAGTACCCTTGCCTCTCACTAAAATGCTAATTTTTTAGTGATTCTTTTTGAAACATTGAATACAAAATGATAGTGCACACTTTTGGCAGATAATTTTAGTTCTGATAGGACAATTAGAACAAAGTTGGAGTTGTGTTTGTTTAGTCATTATGTGTTCTTCTCGTTTTACTTGCCCTTGTTTTATGTAACTTTTAGCTATTGAAAGAGCAAAATCTTTTGTTCCAACTTTTTTTTCCTCAGCACTGACAGCATTAACCCTTTCGCGGCGAACAGCGCCTTTAGGCGCTCAGCTATAGATGCTCATTCTCAGCGAACAGCGCCGTTCGGCGCTCAGGCAAATTTACCCGCGGTGAACGAACAGCGCCAGATGGCGCCCATCCGGAGCCGCTCTTTTCGTACGAAGGCGCTGTTCGTTTGTTATCAACAACTGCCATTAATGTCCATTAAGTTGTTTTTGACGTGCTAGCAGCATACGCTTCTTGTGCAAAGGTTTTTTTTACATAGTCAAATATTATATACACACTGCGTTCGGAACGACTCGCGTATTTGGTCCGCGCGGTCGATCTGGCATCGGCTGCTTAGAGCGCAACTCTTTCCAGAGCACTCCGCCGCGAAAGGGTTAAATATTACCGTTGCATTTACGATAGAAGCCTGGATTAGTCTTATAAAAACGACCCACGTCTATTTTTTCGAACGTATACTTGGAAGCAAATTATTGCAATGTTTATTGTGGACATCATTACCACCCATAAAGTAATTGTAGACGCGAATAGTTTTCGAGAAAAGTACCTCAACTTTATTTCGTTCTTGTGCACTATATCTTTTTAAAGGTAATAATAGAGTTACCCCTGCAGCAGTAGAAACAATCGAAACTGGCTTTGAATCCATCACAGTAATGTAGTTCATACCGCTATTCTTATCATGCTTCACGGCATACTCACCTCTTTGAGCTTTTTTATTCATAACATTCTTATCTTTCACTCTATTTTCTCTAATAGTACCTGTACATTTTAATCCTAGCTTCTTCAAATGCACAACAAGATCTAAATTAGTGAAATAATTATCGAAATAAAGATGGAACTGAGATATTTTGCCCGCAGGTATTATACCGAAAAACGGTTGTAATAAGTTCATGACAACACGAGAACCTAATGCACATTTACTAAATTTATTTCCTGATGTAGTTTTTTTTCCACAGTATAAGTGAAACCCCAATACGAAACCATCAGAAGTGCAAAGACCCCAGAATTTTACACCAAATCGTATGGGTTTCCTCGAATAAATTGTTTCAGTGCCGTTCTCGCATAAGATTTAGCCACCATTTCATCGATAGAAAGAGCAGTTCTCCATATACCGAACTTCAGAATATTAGTTTGAAATAGATTGCGTAATGTACGAACACGCCAACCATAATTATTTGGATTGTGATCTGTAGCTTTTGAATATTTCAATTCTGATTTGATTTCTTCAAACTTATAGCGTGGCATTGCAGAAGCAACGACGTCACAAGATAAAAAGGGATCTGTTGACCAGTAGTCTCTCTGAGATTTCCTTTTGTTGAATAAAGTCGGAATGATTATTCCTACAAATGTATTCAAATCTTGTAAATTTAAATCAAAATTATTTTCTTTACAAGCGTCAATAACATACTGTTTCATTTCTATAGAAAAAAATATTTCAAAAAGTTCTACAGGTTTACTTTCTCGTATTTTCTTTTTTGTTGATTCCTTCAATAAAATTTCGTCTTCGATATCATCAAAATATTTTTTTTCCCCTTCCACCCAATTAAAAACATGGTTTCCCTCTAATTTAGTTTGATCTTCAGTATAAGTTTTACAAGCTTCTCTATAAGTTATATTCGTAATTTCATCATCCGAATCAACATCAAAATCTGATGTATCAGAGCCAGAATCATCAGGATTTGGAACAGTAACTATTTCATCGTAAATGTCGTTTGATGTATCGACTTCATACATTACATGGGAGGAAGCAGAATGCCTCTTACGCTTTTGCGACATGGTAATATAATATAATAACAATTATAAAATAATAACAACAATGATGATAAATNATGACTAAATTTTTCAAAAATCAAATTTTGAATAATTCCAATCGATTTATAAAACAATATTGAATCAATGTATATTATCAGCGCCTCTTATCCACTGATCAAATAAAATATATCACTTGACCTCAGACAGCAAAAACAATTACATCAATTCGACTACAATTATTTGAACACAAACTTACACGACTGGCAGGTAGTAAAACTGAGTTTATACATTAATTTTGTAAATTAATTTTTTGATAAGTATATTGCGTGAGGAATACACTTAAAAAAGGGCTAAACATACCATAGTAATAATAGCTGTTCTTTATTCTGAAAAATATTCAACATTTTTGTGATGTAAACTCAAATAATTTTTTTTCTCCTCAAATTTTTTCAGAATTTTTCGAGATATTTTTGAAAAATTGGATTTTCCGAATTTTTCAAAAAATCAAAAATTGTATCCAAAAATTCTGAAAAATTTTGAGGGTATTCTTTGACTAATTCTAAAACATTTTTATTCTATAAACTTTTTCACTAAACTCAATAGTTTCCGAGAAAAAAAATTAGCTTAGTTTATTGTGCATTTTTTACGTTTTTGCCGCCATATTGTAAAAAGGAGTGGTTCAATGATTACATAAAAATTCCCTGATATACTTTAACTATCGTGATCACCCCTGATCACGTTTATAGCATGAATTCTTTTCGGTAACATTGCAAAAAAAATCCTAAACAAATTTTTTTTCAAAAATTTTCACGTTTTTTATGTTTTGTTTTCTTCAAGTCTAATCAGAATTTTATGCCCGGATTCTGAAAGAGCATGAAATTCTATGTCGGAATATGTGACAACAAAATTTTTTTAATGCCGATAACATAAAAAATAATCGCGTTGAAAGTTTGCTAAAAAATCAGGACGCTTCGGCGTTAATGGGTTAACATGTGGCGAAAGGCGACTAAGAATCTGTGAAATAGATTGATTGTTAAATAAAAGTTGAAAAGCTTATCCGATGAAATAGCGAGATGTAGAAAATCTAAAATTGGACGTACACGCTGCGCACGATCTCGTACTAGGTTACCGCTTTGCAGGTTAGGCCAGGGATCCAGCAGCTAATAATTCCAGCTAATAATTCCACTGCTATCCGCTAAATTGCGGCACTTAACGGGCCAGAAATCATAATATTCCATATTACTCCGCTATTCCATATTACCACTGACTTCCTCTATCGCTGACGCTACGGCATTTACTTGAAAAATAGTTCTCCCGACCATAATTCTTTTGCTTATGGCTTATAATTATAGTATTATAGTTACAAGTACCAAACACTTTTTTTTCGACCAATGCAATATACTGTTATCGAGACTAAACTTACAACTTTGGACGGATTATAAAGTACAATTAGAATCACTAATGAGATAATTTGCACCTGTCGACCTTCCAAGATATCTTGTTAACTATTGAGGAGCAAACACTAGACTTCGATTTAGATAACCAAAACATGCACTTAAATGTTAAACACATTTGTTAATGTAAAAACGTGATTAGTATCAATAGCTAATGTTAATACAGCCCGTGAATATTCACGATAAGGTAGAAAATTATACACTGACCGGTCGGACGACATCGCGCATTTTCTACCGCCAGTGATTGTAATGACGAGAAGTCGTTTATCACTGACGATGGTAAAAAGCCGGGAACCGGACGTTGTTCGACTCATTCAGTTATGTTAACGAAGTATTAACGCGCCACCGATAAGCCGTCGACTTCGCGACGGGTCGAGAGCGCCGATGTAGAGAAAAGAAAGGCGGAATGTAGTTCCGCGATGTTCACCGCGACCGGAAGCCGTGTAATTTTTCTCCCGAGTGGCATATCTCGAGACGCGAACATCCTCTCCAGGCCGGGTTAATTTTATTCGACAGGTATCGTGACGACGATCCCTATTAACTCGTCCCGTCGTCGACCTGTCGCGTTTAAATAACCGTCGTATGCTAACACGCGCGATATGTATATCGATTGGAGCGGGGATGAGGATCGAAAAAAGCTCGTAGAGCCGGTTAAAGGTATAAAGGAGTGGTGCAACAAGGGAGGTAGCGATATGTGGCGCGTTTTTCACGGCACAAAACTGTTCTTGGCTCTCGTGGAAGAGGGGAGAAGGTGCAAGGTATAATCGTAGGCGGAAGTAATGCCTCTCCTGCGACTACAAGCCTATAATTATCTGGGCAAGGATATTTCTTATACAGGGTGTTCCACAATCAACGTATGTCCTTAACATGACAGACTCTTTGGGACACTCTTTCGATCGTTTTGCATCTCGGAAATATGTTTGATTTGTCGCCGAATAATTCAAACCCGGTAAGACCTATAATGTCACACTTTTGACTTACAGTTCCTAAACGGCATATCCTGCAATGTTGGTGCCATTGACACTTTTTGACAACAACCTATCCCACTATCGAATAACAGGTTATTTTGTGCGCATCGTAGACAGCTCTCACATACGTTCTGGACTTACTATTCTTCGAGTGAAATTCCACTCGAAAAGTGGAGTGACGGTCGAGCCGCTCGAAAAATCGCGCGATTGTTCATTCATATAGAATGAATTCTTCCATTCTGAATCGCCGAATAGGCATTTTCATTCAAAATTTAAGAATGCATCTGATGCACTCCACCGTTGCAGGAACAATTTCACTCGAATCTATTAAAATATTGATGGCATATGGATTAAGAATTTATATTAAGTTAAACCATCCCTGCGACTTTGAAGTGGCAATATTTTCATCGTCGCTTCGAATGAATATTCACTCGCTTTCAGTGGGATTTCGCATTCTAAACAATCTAAAGAATATTTCATGTAATCACACCCATCAACACGTGTCATGACGGAAACGTACGTGACGAATGCGAGCGCGTAACGTGAGAAATGACAGCAAGTTTGTTACACGCATTCACGACGATTTTTCACCGAGAAACGGACCTTTGGACTTTTCAAGAGGTATTCGCGTAGTGTGGCATGCTTAAAATGCCATATACTCGTCGTCTACCTTCTTCCGAGTACGACACGCAGTCGAACAAAGAGAACTGACAACGCGCCAGCCTTGTCAACCTGTTACCTTTGTCTCCGTTCGAAAATTGTCCCTCATCGATATCTCCGTTTCTATATCTATATTTTTTTATATAAAAATAAATATATATATATATATATATAGAAACGCCGGATAACATGAAACAAATTAAGAAGCTGGCCCCGCTTCTTCTGAAGCAGCTTCAGGGACCGCCGTCGGCTTCAGGGAACCACCAGGATGGGTATTACGATGGAGAGAGCGAGAGGAAAAGAGAAAAAGAGAGGTCCACGACCACCAAATGAATGAATCATCGTCATTCGCTGTTTAAGTCGCAGATAATGGACGGACGGCCGTGATTGCAGATTATCATCGCGGATAATACCCCCGATTTAACGGGCGTAAAACATTTACAGCCTCGTCGTCCGAGACGTCTGGCGACCAAGTCAACGCGAACTTTTCCCGAAGGGGTTCCGCCCGTTATTTCCGCGCGACCCGCTAATTGCTAATTGCACTAATTGCTGTTAACAGAGCCCGGACCCGGCGCAACAAAGCAGAAAATTACCGTCCGGCCGCGCACTTTCTACTGCGGTGGCCATAAAAACGCGGAGAGCGCCTTTATCACTCAGCGGCGGCAATAACACGCACATAATACGACTTTTTTTTTAATTCTCCCAACAACGATTTCACCCCCTCCCCGGTAATCTCTTTCCGATTTTCGCGCGCAAACACAACGCGCGGTGCGCATTCGAAATTGCACACGACGACGCGGGAGCTTCTCTCCGAGTCCGCCGTTTCGATTTACACGAGCGCTCTCTCGCTTCACGCAATTCCGCGGTATCTCACGCTCGCAAGCTTCACGGGATTTCCCGCGTATATCCCGGGGAAATTCTCTCGCGCGCGTGTGCCAGCGAGGCGCACCGCGAGCCACTCCGCTTTGCAAAACTGGCGGAAGCGCGATCCGGCCGGAGTCCCAGGGCGGCGATTTCCGCGACGTTACATGCGCCGCCGGACGATCGGGTTTCCGTTACACTATAACACCGCACACTCGATACTCTCGCCGTCGAGAGGACCGTTGCGACCGCTTGCTTGTAACGCGTCGCGAAATCGTTACGACCGTAAAAAGAAAAGGTGATTTCCATGCCCCGATCCGGCGTTGACCGACGGAAGAACTCGCGTGGGAATACCGCGATCGAATTTTCCAACGTTAAGCGCCGATCTACCGTAATATTGATTACACCGTGGAAGAGAAACGTCAGAACTGACGTAATTGTCGGCTAAGGGGAGGGACCGGGACGTAAGGTCACGCTTTTTTACGTTCGAATTCAAATAAAAAGAAGTATACATTTCGTAATACTTCGTATACATTTTCACGTAGCCGCAACCTTTAATTTAAAACACATATATAGCCTTATTTATATATATTACCTTGTATATATTCATGCATAAAAAAAGTTATTAAGCTCAGAGCAATATCGTGCGAACAACTGACCCCATACCCCAGATGTCGGTTGTCACATGTCTTTCATGCATATATAAAGGAAACAAGATATACAGTTTCTATTTTAGCGTTTCTTTAGTGTTTTATTAAATTTAATAATATCACACGGTCAAGATGCCGTTTTATCCCCACCTGTTTTTCGATCGTGCTTTCGAGACATGGCAATCGGAAAAACAACTAAAACCTATTCAAAACCTTTACATCTATGAATATAATTCTCTAATCTAATCAGACAACTTGGCTCCAAAACTACGATATTTCTTACAGATACAAATTACAACTAATAACTTCGAGGGCAGAACAATAAAAATCGAGACAGGGAAAAATTTACTCGCTACATCTAATTAAAAAGAAAAAATGTTCATGAATACCACATGTGCAATGCATTTAGTCATGAGTTATTTTGTACGCCCAACTAATACGATACCAGCAACCTACACCGTGGAGAACAATATACTCCTTTATTTGTTTACTGAGATGTAAGCTTCGTGACAACTAACCCGTATAACTTTTGGCCCTGGTTTCCCCTACCTATGTTTCTAGACTATAAAGTACCGAACTCTGTTGAATAGTACATGAATTTCGTCTACTGCATGTGATAGGTGGAGCTAAAAAGTGGCTATTTCTGTTTACAAGCGCGTTTGGTTACGTTATTAGTGATAGATGATTTTTCGATGTGTTGGAGTTTTTCTCAATTTTTCTTATAATTTATAATTTTTAAGTAACAAATCAGCAGCAAGTAATTTAGACAATGCTAGCTTATTAGTGTAAGTTTTCAGCTTTTTAAATCACTTTGAATCTTGTGTCAATCTTCATCCTTTGTCATTGAACCACGCGGAAAAGATCAGGGTTTGGTTGTAAATTGTTCTGTGATTTGGCATACCTAAGTTTACTGATCTTTAATAAATATACAAAATAATGCAATTCCAACGCTTCTATTTCATTTCTTAACCATTTTCTGGAAGGTATTATGGATATGTTGGTTTCTTTATTTTCTCGAAGCGTCATTTGTCCGATTTCTGAAAAACAATTATTTGCGAGGCGATCTGCAATAATCTTCAAAAATCCACAATGCATTTTAACAAAGGAACGTTGCCGCTTTGCATTCGCGCGGATATTTTATTTACATTTCATTTAAATTTCATTTACACGCATAAATTTTAATTCCCCCGTAAACGGGCTTTCAAAGCCCGGGAACAAAAATGGCACGTCGGCTCGCTGCGTGTTCTCCAAATCCAGAGAACAGTACCAAGTTATCAGATAAAAGAAAGAAATTAACCTTCGGGCACCTCAGTCGTAACAAATTCTCCCTTCGTCAGCGAGGCCGCGCGGGTAAACGTTTGAACGCCCCGGCGAGGCGTTCGAGTTACCGAGCAACCCCTCGGCTGACAGCTGTCGCTTTACACGTCGCGCTCACTCGCTCGCTCGCGACAGACAAAAATGCGAATATCTATTTAAGGCTGCGCCACTGACGCACCTCGGAGTCGGTCCCGGCTCGCAACAGCCTCTGTCCCGGCCGGGAAAGCGCGCCGGGGAAGCGGCTCGCCGCGCCGTTACCGACGGCCCCATTTGTTCTCCGTCCGAGAGGCGAGAGAAGCGGCCGTACGGCATCCCTTCCTCCTCCCGGTGGCACGCTTGCCGCCGCCCCCGCTGCGCCCGTAAATAAGGCTGACCGATAGCGATAATATAGCGGGAGGCATTTCGGGGCGTCTTATCGCGCCCGGTATACACAGCCTCGTACCTTTCCGTCCCAAGACAAATTGGCGAACGAGTACACGCGCCTTAAGTGTTACTAAATCTCCCGCCGCGTGGATTTATTCGGCGGGGGGGTGGCAGAGCCGGCGGGCCCCTTCGTTTCTCGCGTTCGCCAACCCTTCTCGCGTCAGCGAAGATAACTCAGCGTTCACGAGCGACCGAGCAAAAGAGGGATGCGAAATAACTGAGGGAAGGGGGGGGGGGGTAGAAGAACTTCCGTGCTTGTGTGCGCGCGCATATGCGTTTTTCAGCTTCGCCTATTGATATCCGACACATTGATTTTCAACGTTCGACGGACTATCGATAAACACTCGGGAAACAAGGCCGGGGTGCATTTCACACCCGTCGAAAGCGTCCCCGCGATTTTCAAGTTTCGCTTCCCGTTTTGTTTTCAAAAATGCGCAGCAGCTTTCAGTATCGTAAGTCGAGTACAGCCGTACTCCAACTGTGTGGATCTAGGCCGTGGGACGGCGAATGATCCGAGCTTTGTGAGGCGCATAGCGATCGGGAGGGGCTCGGAGGGGGGTGTGAAATAATCGGGGCGTGAGGAAAGCCCCGCGGCAGATGCGGGGAGTAATTTTCGGCGGGAAGCATTAGCGCGCGAAAGCGCGCCTCCGAGGGAAATCCTTTGCGGCTGGCCGCTGCTTCTCCCATGTTTCTCTTTCTCTCTCTCTCTCTCCCGGTCGCTTCCGTTCTTTTTGTTGTTGCATTTCCCGTTTCCTCTCGTTTCCGTTTTGTCTGGTTTTTCATAGCGAATCGCCGGCAAATCGCGACGGGCGCGCCCGAGAAAAACGTCTCTCGGAGTAAAGGAGCGAGCCTTGATCTGTCATCTGTGCAAATACGGCCGGTCGGAGTAATTACGAGCGGTCCGAAAGGAGGATCCGAACGCGCGCCAAAGGACGAGAGAGCGCGCCGTCCCGGCGCCGCGGTTTTGTCCACGGCGGCGCGCGCTTTGAAGTGAATTAATACGAACATCGAAGACGGTCGAACTTCAAGGACGCATTGCCCATTCATTAGTGTCATATTTTAAGTGGTGCATCAACGGGGCCATTTTAACATAAACTTAGTACTTATCGAGCAAAATCACGTTCCTATATGTTCATTTCGCTAAGTAATAAATGTTAATTCGAAACGAAGTCGAAGTAGACACATGCACATGATATTACGAACACGGAAATGTTATCATTTTTTATTTTTCTCATTAATGCGCTTTATTTATGCATGATTACTTGATCTAATAGAAACGCACAGATGATAGAAAGAAGTGTATAAGTCTTTAAATATGTGCATATATAGTGTGTGTGTGTGTGTGTGTGTGTGTGTGTGTGTGTGTGTGTGTGTGTGTGTGTGTGTGTGTTGATATTTCTTCCTTTCTCTCTAACGACGAGATTCGCGATTTATACAACGGAATTAAACGGGTTCCTGCGAACTAACGTTACCACGTCATGCACGAGAGAACAGAGGGCGAGTGCAGAAACACGGAAGCACGGAAAGCAGAGAGCACAGAATGCATTTGTTTAAGAAAATTTAGCAGAATCACATTGTTGTTTTGACGAGGACGTGACCGATTAGCACGAGTCAGTGGGACTGAAATTTGCCTCGGAGTTAGAAACGATTTTCGCTTTTCGGCCGAAATATCGTTTTGCGTTAGGAAAAAAAAAAGAAAGGAAGAAAGAAAAAAAGAAAAAAAACTCGTTATGCCGCTCCATGTAGGGATGGCGCAGCAAGTCATCTCTGTGTGACCGTGTAGTGGTCTGTGGAGTCGTCGCGCGCCCGTGGCGTTTGTACAGCGAAATAGACGAAGCCGCGAGCGCAAACAGATTCGCCCGGATAACGAAAGCGACATGGGAATAGCCCCGAAACCGCTATTACCCGGGACTTCCGCCGGCCGTTTCTCCTCTGCGAGACGTCGGCGGCTATCTTGCGCGTCACGTGACGTTACAATTGTAAAGCAACGAAGCGACGGCGTCTGCTGTTCAATTATCTCTTATCGGATCGAGTGAAATCCGATCCCCGTCGAAGGACGGGCGCGTGCGAATCAACGAGATTCTGCGCTCGACGTGAAGAATGATTCGCGTCGAAGGAAAGGGGGGGGGGGGGAGGGAAGAGGGGGAAATAAAGGGGAATAAAGTGAAATCAAATGGGAAGAGAAAAGCAATTTTCGAGACATTCGTATCCGCGGGTATCCGGATACGCACAATGTAACCTTAATGAGAAACCGTCGAAAAATATATTTTTATTTTCTTTTTTTTATATCGACGAACTCGCGAGCGATTGAATTTTAAAGGCCCCTCTCGTTTGCGCCCATTGAATTTTAAAGCCTCCCCCCTCCTCCATCCCGCGGAATACGCCGTCCTATTACCGACGTAAAATATGAATGCCCACTTGTCAAATTGCTTTCGTTCTAAATACACACATATATATGTACATAATTTACGTTACGCGGGTGAATGGCTCTATTCGCCAGCATAACCGTAACCTCCGCGGAGCCGACGGCGAATATTTATTCGCGGCCGCCTTTCTCCCGCGGCGGCGTCGATGATCTCGCCGCCGCCCCCCGAGTGTCGCGCGGCGCTTTTCCGGCCGAGTCGCGAGACAATGGCCATCGAATCTACAATTGTCCTAATCGTCCGTCTATGCGGAGGCTGTGCACCGTGGCATAAAATCAATGATTCGTTCACCGACGGTCCCGTCGGTCGCACCGGACGCGTCGAGTGCGCGACGAAAAATCGATCTCCTGCGTGAACAAGTCGCGTCGCGAATTTCAAAAGGAATTCGTTTGGCAAACACGGCGCGGTCAATCAAGCACCATTCAACGACCGTAATAAAATAACACGCGGCGGACAGGAGGTTTTCCAGCGATTCGCCGGCGCGTTACACACCGCGACGATTTGGTTAACTGACTGGCCGTTCGATGACTTTTAACGGACAATGGAAACGGACGAGCGCCCGATCGGCCTTGCATTATTTCCTTCCTCATCCCCTGCCCCCCCCCTCTCTCTCTCTCTCTCTTTCTCTCTTTCTCTATTTTTATGCAAGAGAATGAACTTATACTCGGTATTCGTAGCAGAGAGAGTGTAAATTTAGAGATGAGCGATAAAGTATCGATACTTCAAACATTGATATTTTATGCCAAAGTATCGGCATTTTGTATCGATATTTTACCGTTCGATACGCGACCCTTGAATATCGAACTTTGATACGGCTTCGATAGTGATTATTTTTCCGACTTCACTGTTCCCTGATGGCTCGCCTAAAAGCTTTAGCAATGAAGTGACAGTCATTAATTGCGATTTCACCTCCTTCCAAAAGGTTATTTTTTAAGACAGGCAAAATAACGACCGAAGGACGAGATAGATTGACGAGCGATCACGTAAATCAGTCATTGTTTTTACAATCCCTCGATCTCAGCGATTGGCGTTTATAAATACTTGATTTGACATTCCGAGCTGGCGTCGCGCCCTTCATGGATTTCTTCCCGACGTTTCGTGAAGATTTCGTTAACAGTTCGCTTCTTCGGGGACACTTATTCCAAGACGCGACCCGAGATCGGCATTTCTAAAGTAATTATAAATTCTTGATTTGACTTCCGAGTTATATATATATATATATATCGATACATCGACACAATCGGGTTATATCGCCCTTCATCTTTAATTTGTGCATTGTATTTCTTCAAAAGCTAGCGGGAGTCATATAGAAAGGAAAAGAGAAGAATTGCCGTAATGGATCCCATAGAAAATATTCCGCGTGATATTTCTCTCTTTCGCGAAAATTCATCCCAGCAACGGGTAAAGTAAGGTGCGAGCGCCCTTTTTTGACTCGCCGCAACTATCGCCGTTAACCAGGGCCCAAATTCTCGCGTCTCCCGCGGAAGGCAGCGCTCTTTAGTTGTACAGTCTCGATTAATCTTCTCGCGCCGGTCATTACGACACTCGCGCGCGCAACGAGCGTCGGCCACTTCGCCCGGGTCGCGGCGATCCTGCAAAGTGCGGAAAATAGGATAACGACGTCGCGTATTAAAGCGAGGCGCGAGAACGGCGCGCATAAAAGCTCTCCGGCGGAACGATTTCGTCCTAAACAGCGAGCGTCCGAGCATAAATCTCTCCCTGGCGAGGCACGCGAGAGGCGAACAGTAAAAAGGCATCAACCTACCGCCGACCTACCGCCGCTTCGTTCACCGTCGGGGGGTTTCAGCGCGAAGATCGGTCACCGGTTAACAGCCGGCGTCGCTCATTAAGACGCACAATGACGTATTCTTCGCGGGAAGCGGTCGGTAAACCACCGACGAAGTCCGTTATTAATGACGAGCGTTGCGAGCCGGCGTGTAACTCGCGTAGCTCGCCGCGGCAGCCGTGTGAAATGCCGTTCTCCACCGGTGACCGAAGAAGAGGAAGAAGAAGAAAATAGAGGGCAAAGAGGAGGAGGAGAGTGGCCCGAGAGGGTGGGGAAATCGTAATGAGAATTTAATTAGCGACTCGTGCGAGATCTCCGCGAGCGGGCGATTGAACGAGCGAGCGTCGCGCACAATAAAGCTCTCGCGATATCATAAAGAGCCGACGTTTACGGCGCGCGTAATTTTTATGTAAATCCGCCGCGCGCAATTTGCCGTCCGCGCACGAGCGGACGTTGTAAACTTTATCGCGGGACATTCACGATGATCTTTCAATACGCGCGGTCGCGTTTTATCGACTCGGCGAGGAGGGGAGGGGGAGGCGTACCTCATCAAGCTCGTCGGATCACCGCCGATTCACGATCCCGTAAACCGGGGGGATACGGTGAGTTAATTGAATTAGTTGTTACCGTCGGTTAGTCGCGTCCTTCTCCCCTCCCTTCCCGCGAGTTACCGCTGTTGGTGCTATAATATTGATACTGCGCGATTATTATGAACGCGAAACTTTGTTGTTGTATTAAGCGGGCTGTTACCGCCGAGATCGCAGCCGTGCGTGGGGGAGAATTAATTCAAAATAAATAGACGTGCGCCTCCTGCCCATCCGAGTATCCATCCAACATCCGGTATAATTAGGAAATAAGGATCCGGCAAAGCGCGGGCGCGATTCAATTTCGCGTAGCGCGTTCGGGAGACTTCGACCGAAATTCGCTACGACGAATAATAGACGCCTCCTCCGTGGGGCTTCCCTCTCACTTAGCATATCGTTCATACATAAATACATAAGGCCGTACTCGGGCATGAATACACGGCTTTCCGACCGGTCGGTACCAGCGGCAAGTATCGTCGTTATGCAAATATAAATATAATGCGCCGCCTCGATCTGTAAGACTTAACGTTGCGAAACTTCTCGGCGGGATGCATAGTCCTGACATTCGGAGCATCTCCTCAAATCTGCTCGTTATCACCTCGCGCGCGGAGGAGCTTCTTTTCGCGTAATTTAAGCGCAAGATCGATGCCAGTTTCCCCGGCGAATCTGGAGTTTTGACTTGATAATCAACCCTTCAACATCCATATATCGGTATTATATTTATATTTATAAGATCGCCTCCAAGGACGTTCCCGATGAAAATTTTCTTGTCTGAATAAAATTGGCCGTCGAGAATGTACGATCTTCTGAATGCACGTAATTATGTATATCGGGCATTCGGAGTATAACCTCGGGGAAATATTAAAATTGTTCTATTTGAAAGATACTTATTTCCCGTTGATTTGTAACACAGACTTTGGCGGACAAAATTTTCACAAATAGAATATACTTACGTTTTGTTTTTCTTTCAGATAACACTTTACGTAAATCCGAGCATCGACGAACTTTGCTCTAGTCATGCGATTGCGTATGTCGGTTTTCAGCTGGTAAGACACTATTTCACGAGTTAGGACGGAGAACTGTAGCTTCATTGAGAATGGATTAGAAAAAAAGACACGCCTTGTATTTCCAGACAGTCAACATTTCCACCGTCAGAGGATACAAAATACTTAAGTATGCATCTGGATCGACGAGAGACGAAAACATATATTCACCGAATGCAAACGGCTTGAAGAAGAAACCGAGTAAAATGCAGAGACTCGAGTGAAAAATTCCTAGTGACCTAATATGGAGCATTAAGTTAACATTTAACATACAGGAACCACGCCAACCACATACTGCGCTGAAAAAAATGCTATGTTCAAGTAAATATTTACTAAGGAATATTGTAGAGAAAACTTCAAGGAGCACTTTTTTCCTTCCAGCGTGCTACATTCAAGTAATATTTATATATTTACTTAATCCAAATAAAATAAATTACTTCAATACTCCTCGGTAAATATTTACTTGAACATAGCAATTTTCTTTCAGTGTGGTTAAAATAATTTAGGATGTATCACTGAATACATATTGAATGCACGTTGTCCATGTGTATATTTATGACTTATTCTCTTTTTACAAGACAGATTGTAATAACTCTGGGAGACAACGAAAGAAATGTAAAAAAAAAGAAATTACGATGGATTATTAATATTATATCGAACTGTTACTTTATTGACAGACGAGATTTGGAGGAGGCCTAAAGTTAATGTACATTATTAAGTACGCTGGATCTTATAAGGTTAAAGAAAAAAAGAAACGTAAGTTCAACGACCGTTAACCGTTATTGATCGCGTAAAGAAGATACGTTACTTTATGATTCATTCCGACCGACTTTACTTTAAACAGAATTTTAATTTGGGATTTAACGGCCAGGGTATTTAATGTCGAAAATTAAGAAGTTGCTACGAATGATGGCCGTCCATCAAACTTTCATAAAGAAGAGTCGACATTCTTCCTCGTCGTAAACTCCCCTGCTTAATGATCCTTTATATTTAGGGGAGAGCACTTATAAAAGTACGTTCGTCGAGACCCGATGTCAACGACTGTAACAATGTTAATAGCCCTGCCTCTCGTATTCGTAAGTACTTCCGCAGATAAGAATGCGTCGCTATATCGCGCCATTTTGACGATTCTACTCTTCTTCGCTTCTCTCCGTTTGTATTACGTTATTTCATCGAGCATACCGGTAAATATTCGCCTACTTCGATAATATTAATAATAATCATGTTAATACAAAAGAATTATATTTGTTCGCTTTAATCACCGTTAATAACAATAACATTGTATCGCATAGAGATGAGGAAGAAGAGATAGGGGAAAAGTATAAAAATCGACATATTTTGTTTTCAGGCTCCGAAGCTTTGTTGAAGGTATAAAATAAAAATTTATGTACATGAATGCAGACGAACAACCACTTCTCTACCAAAATATAGTATTATAAGAATTACGATAGTATTCAAGGTGCAATTAACACACGACAGAACAGCATTGTCAAATAAATCACTTACCGCTGATTCGTTACTTGAATTTTCACAAGAAGATAGCTCGGCAAAAACTTCAGCACGACGATAAATCAAACGACGTCATTAATACAACGGAACGCGCTTGCAAACAAAAACTGTTTCACTTCATCTCCAACTACCGTATATAGTGGACAAAGTTCTGACAGAGTTCAATATTGTATAGCCGAAAACACAGGGGTATGTCGGCTTACCACACCAGTGTGTCAGTTTCGGTGCCTGTCCAATAACAATATCTAACGGCTTAAATCTTAGCTTCGACCTCTCGCGGGGACGAAATCAGTAGAAACGACAGTCTTCAGTCTGGGCAGCCTGCGAGCAGCTCCGATTCGCATCGCGGCCGTCGGATACGCAATTAAATCTCTCGCGCTCTCGATAAAGGACGCAATTAATTCGACCCACGGCTTAATATCGGTCGAAACCGGCGGGACGGATCATTTTTCACGTGGGCCGCGGGATAATGCCGCTTGACTTTATTTATCGCGGGCCACCGGGCATACATCGCAGCGCAATCTAAACCACGAGCCGTCTCTTTCTCTCGGTGCGTCTGGTTATAAATCATAAAGCCGGCGCTTTTTCGTCCGCCTTCTTGCGGCCTGATTAATAGCGCGGATAGAGGGTATCGCGAAGTCGCCGCCCGGTCGCAAGCACCGAGATCCGAGAGTTACCGGGAACGGGCCGTTTCGATACCGCGCTTAATGCACGCGCAACACGGCCCATAAATACTCGCGGGTAATAATAATGCTCGCGGCCGTCACTCGTGCACTCCCCTCCCCCCGGGTTACGCGAGTCGCCGCAAAAACTCCCGGTAATCGACGTGTAATTGCGATCGGAGTTTTTCGTCGCGGGCGTTGCGAACGTTTGATGGATCGTCCCTCCGGACGTTCGTTCGGGCGGATTGAGATTTTTAAGCAGCGCGGTAGAGCCAGCTCGGCGGAACGCTTGCGCAGCCCCGGCCGCCGGACAGACGAGACTCGGGTTTAAAGAAGGAATCACTTGGAGGAAAATTTTTCTTATCATTTTTTTCTTGCAGTCGATTATTCGTTCAAGATGCGAAACTTTTATCATATTTCTTCTTTAATAAACATGTCCGATTTTCAGCGGGAAATGTGTGTCTTATCTGGTTTTACGCTCTGTACAAAAGCCCCCAAGGCCGGGGTAATCCCGGTAAAACGCCATCTTTCGCTTTTCCACTTGTCTCTCTGATAGATATTTTTATGGAATTTTTTGCACCAGTCTGTATTACAGTAAACACTAGTAAGTATATTAATTGCCTGAAATAAATCCTGAATCTGACATTTCTTATCGGTTTTAGAGGATATTTCCACTTAGGTGACCGCCATTACCCCGTTCTACTTTACTGAATCGCACGAGAGTCCGTTTCGCTCTCCTTTATCTATCGTAACTAAAACTGACTGCACGGCTTGGAATCTTTTGTCTGGATTTTGAAATTCTTTCGTCCGATAATCTCTAGACATTTTTTATATATACATTCCTATGATATATGAACAAAATTATTTCAAAGTACAACGGCAATATGTCGCGAACTCAACCCAAACAAAGATACGAGAAATGTTATTTGGGCCACTTATTAACATAAAAGTTCGAGTGGCAACAAGCTTCAACATCAACGAACTGTCCGCCAGGTCAAGCTAATGCGCGTGGCGACGCGCTGACGCGCAGGGTACTTCAGGAGGTTTTAAACACGATTAAATCCAGCCCTTAAATGAAAAAGTTCTCGAAGTTATTAAGCCAATATACCAAGATCTCTCAAGAGACGACTTCCTGACGAGATGTTTCGGTGCAAACACTCAAAATAATAGTAAAAGTTTAAATACGGTGATTTAGCGTTTTTTGTATATCGGACGAGAGAAGTTAAAGCCAGGAAATATTTTCACAATTACTTGTATTGCTATAGAATACTTGTACCGAACGCACAGCCGATCAATTAATATAATGAAAGCAGAATTGTTGCCAGTTTCGTTGAAAACTACATAGATGAGATTGTTTGTATTAGACAAAGCCTGGAGGCTATATTTTGAAAAGCGCTGAATAATTTAATTACAAAAATAAGATCCACTAAATTCTGACTATCAATAATATGTTGCAAATAATGCTGTCATTCATCATTAAATAGCTTTAAACATATGTACATTTCTCAATATGCACATAAAAACAGAAAAACATGTAACACTCTCGAGAGAACGGCTGCTTCATCTTTAATAATTATAAATTGGATCGGCCAAATTAATGATTAAAAATATTTGTTCGGTACTTTTTTAATAGATAAGTGGACTATATAGATTTTCGGTCAATTAGCCGTGCGCTTTCTTCGGAAGAAATTCTTGAAAACAGTCTTGAGAACAGCCTTCCGCAAACGACTCCTCCCTTAATTTAAATTCATAGAAGTTGCGCAACGGTAATCTTATATTAATGACATTCAGAAACTTCTGTAAGCAACAACCACTTAATGGTCTACGATGTAGTACGTACGAAGTACCGTATTAATTTACTTACCCGACCGCCCTAATTCGAATGACTTCTCGGCGACGATCGGAAAAAGCCACGTCGCTATTTTAATCAGTCGCCGGAGAGAACAATCGCTCGGACAAGCAAGGCTCGTTTAATCGACGGAAGCCCCGAATCGACTCTCACTTCTCTCTCTCTCTCTCTCTCTCTCTCTCTCCTTTCTCCTTTTCTTCTCTCCCACGCACCCGTTCGGATCCGAATTCCAAATAATTTCCGTCAAACGCCAGATTTTCTAGTCAATCCGCAGCAATTTGCCGAACTATGTGACGCTTCCTGTTCGCGGTACGTACACACGCGGGAAGACAAAGATCGTGCGAGCGAGCGGGCGCACGTTCGCATCGGTAATAAGGAACGTTTGCCCACAAAGGCCCTTGTGTTCGAAAACAGAACGATCGTAATGACTAAAGTTTGTCACGGGGGTCCGCCTCCAAGTAATAGCCGACCGACCGTCCGGCCGGTTAGACGAAGCCACGTGGTCAAATGCTCGTGGTAAAGCCGGGATTACGTTGAAATCCGAAGGGTATAGAAAGCAAATCGAGGCATCCGGAGTGCAGCAGCCTGGTGTGAAATTTGCCGAAGGTTAACTCCGCCGGAACCAAACAGAGGCAACCAAATGCGCAGCCGATTGTATCCTCTATAGAACTCGCTGTAGTAGTTCGCCCGCGCGGTTTTCGTTTGTCGTGTAAAAAAAAAAAAAACAATATTTGCATGCCATACTACCACCTGTCCGGTGTCAATTTGCATCGACAAGCTGCAAGGCCGAAACATGTCTTCAATTGTACCAATATATCAGATAAAAATACATTGTAACGCTATATTCCCCATATGGGTTCCCAAACATTCCCAAGTATAACATAGATTTTGATCAAATTAGCCAAATATATCCCAAATAAGTGTAACATATCGCGATATCAATTAGGAATCCCGTTCTTATTCCAATTATAAGAAAACTTTAGAAAAACGTTGGAGCAGATAAAATTTGTCTGGGTTTCCCATTTGAATCGCAATTTTCTGTAGTCGATCGCAATAGAGATTCCAATTAGATCCCATAAAATTTTCTGTGTAGGTAACCAGGTAGATCCCATTTCCCCTGCCCAATTTCCCCAGAATTTTCTTATATTCATATTTCTATTTTATTAGAAATGAGGACAGAAGATTGAAGATCTTCGCTACGATATCCCATAATTATAGAACAATAATAATAACATGTTTATCTTTCACAGATTTTCCAATCGGAATCTATCATTTTCCGGAGGAAAATTCGAATAGATTTCAATGAAATCCCAGAAAATATTCTATACGGCCCTTTTCTAATAAAAAATAGGACACACAGATTTCTTCTTGCCCGCCGTAACGTCGTTTAATTTATCTTGATAATAAATCTAATGGATACACATTCCTCTCTGGAGAACTTAGTTAGGTAATAATAATATTGCGCGGCTGCTCCCATAGTTCGCGTTACGGCCGATCATAACTGCGTACGGACGCGAGAAGCTTCGTGTTGTAATAATTTCAACGCGAGAGAGATATGAAACTGAGTGCGCGCGCGCGGATTTTTCTAAATTTAATACATATAAAATATATAAAAGCGTAAAATACGCGGGCCGACGCGGAATACCTGTGGTTAGGCAAATTTCTCGCCGGCTACGCTGCGACCGCCTACTGTGTGTGTTCCGCGCGTCCGCGCGAAGGATGGGGTGTGAAAAGTTACGGGGAACAAATATATAGGACGCGACGCGCATCCCTGCAACGTCCACGGAATGGAAACGGTTATCGCGGAGCGTCGAAACTGCTAATGCAAGCGAAACGTAATAAAGCATAACTTCCTGCTTCCAGCCGAGTTGGATCTCCTCCTCTTCCCCTCCGTGCGCGCGCACAACAAGTTCCAGAAGTGCGTCATTAAGGAAATTCCAACTTCTCGCGACCGCGGTTACTCCGCGTGTATATCCCGGCCGCGAAACTTCTCCCGTGATCGCGAGACTCTTCGCGAAAGTCGCAGAGAAGGTGAGAATTCCGAATCGAAAAGCTCGACGAGGTCGATGGTGCGCGCCGAGTGTCGCCCGAGGGATATAAAGCGGAACGAGTGGTTTCGCGGATGATAAAGGAATCTTTCATTCGCGCGCGCGCGCGCGGATTGACTGAAAGCTCCCTCGAAGAGGTAATCGATGTTACTGTTATTTGTACAATGTAGATCGCTCTACTCGAATTTTTATCCGCAATACGTGACGTCGTCTGTGACGTAACTGATGCATTTTACATTCGACGGTATTAATCGCGAGGAAGGAAATCCGCTCGTTTAGCGCAGTTGTCAGACACGAGTACGTTAAGGCTCCTTACTTTGCCCGTTCTTCTTCGATGACGTCTCAGAAGCGAGAAATCGCACGTCAAAATAAAAGTATATGTGTATAAAATGACACTCGTGATAGGTTCAGCACACACAGAGAAAAAGGTTTCTTTAGGTTTAGTATTTCTATTTATTTGACGAAAATTTGTTTCATAGAAACAACATATACGAAATATTATTTGAGTAAAAGTTTTATTCTCTCAATCAAGAAAACTCTGTGGTTTAACAGAAGGAAAGCTATTATTTGAAATAACGTCTTTTAACGAAATAAAATATTATTTGATCGTAATGAATATGTCAAGTGAAACGCACAATAATTTCTTTATAAGAAAATTATCTTTTGTTTCAAACTTGTTATTTATATTTCGACGTCAACGGACAACAAGCCAAAGTGAAGGTTTACTCAATAATCGAATTAGTATGGTGTCCCGTTCGGTTAGTAGGAAGGTTTCAGGCTCGACTTTTCTTTGAGACAGTATTTTCACAACATAACAAGTGGAATAAAAAAACTGATTGTTAATTTACATTTAGGTAAAAGCTTAAAAGGGGACTTGAATTTATAATAATATTATTCAAAGAAACTCCAGGATCAGTTTAAGTATGGAAGGTTGACTCTCCGCGTACGTTTGTTTGGAGAAATATTCAGCGTGTGCATTATTACACGTTGAACATTTTTATCCTTCCACAATGATATCAATATTAACAATGTTAATATAAAGTGACACTATACATCATCCGTGCCTTGGCTTCTCATGGCTTTTATATAATCGTTAAAATTTTCAATTTTAGATAGTGATTATTAACAAAGTTATTATATAAAATATAAATAAAAGCGAATAATACTACCTTTGCCTCGAATATTTTTGCATTTATAATATTGCATATACATGCATATATTATTGAACTTCATTTCAAATTAACATTCGTTATTCATACATTTGTTATTCATTCGGTAAAATAAACATAAGTACAAACATAAGAGTTTGCACGATAAATACTCAATTTATAGATGGCCTCCCTGATGCGTCACTGAGCTTTACAACTTCCTTAAAGACTCAACGGCGGATGTAGAAATACACGCCATAAGCAGTAATTTGGACGCAAGACGCGTATGGGAAACAGTCTCTGACGAGGGAATAATGCATTTCATGGGGAGAGCAACTTGAAGAGGAAAGAACGATAAAAATGCAATTTAAAGAATTCACGCGAGTGAAGAAAAGCCCCGAGTTTCCGCGAGTGTGTCGAAAAAGCGCGTCGACTCGGCGAACGCAAAATTTCGCAGTCAGACGGCGGCGCGAGCGAATTATTTCCCGCGCGTTCTTCTCTCGAGCGCATCCGAAATCGCAACGTATTTTTCACCGCGACGCTTTCCGCGGCACAGCCGATGGGATTATTCTTCGCGCGCGGGAACAATATTGACTTTATTCATGAAAACCGCATTTAGCAGCGCAAGATAATGAAGTCCGCTCTCTCTCTCTCCCTCTCTTTCGTATTTTCGCAAATGAATCGCGATCTTGGAAATTGATGTTAATTAATGCTTAGAATAATTGACATGAGGGAGTAGGAATAACCATGGAAGGGTAGAATATCTACTGTAACGCGCGTACGCTGTTAGAATAAGTTTCTAACGTGTGCCCGATGCTCGACACGTACCTCGACTCGTATCTAGAAAAAGTAAGTTATTACATCCAGAACATGAAATAAATATTAATCTACTTCATCCTGTGCTTTCGTCTCTCCTCCTCTCTCTCTCTCTCTCTCATGAATTAAGCGTGACGACATGCATCCACCACGGCACTGCTGCCACCGCCGCCGCGTCGTCATAAAACCGCTTGCAAATTTTTCGCGCAAAAAGCCGGGGCGCCTTTGCATACGAAGGGCGCGCGATTATGATAAGTTACACTATAAAGAACGACCGAGAGTTTTCATGCCCGGGCTGATAAGACGGCAACAAAAGCGATACGACGAAGGCTGCTCTATAATCACGGGGCATTATTCTTATTATCTTTCGCCGCCGCCGACACCGTCGACGAACACGAATTAAGCCGTAGGAGCTGTTGTAAGGTATGGTCGCGGCCGGGGCGAGGCGTGCGAGGTGTACGCGAGCAGCCCGCAGGATTGTTATTGATCTAATTAATTATTCACGCCTCGTTCGCGCGCGCACGAGCGCTTCGCCGCCGGCGCCGCCGCCTCAGCTGCAGCGGAACAATGCCGTTCCTTGGAACTCGCGGAGAAGCATCCCCCCGTACAATCCTCCGCTAGACGAGACGAAAATTAATAAGCCCCTCCCCTCCCCCCCTCCCCAAAAAGCGTAGCCCTCGCGCGACCAGGGCGATGTATATATCGCGGAATGCAAACGCGACGCGCTTTCAATGCGCGTCTCGTTGTGATCATCCGCTGGGTTAGCGCGCGGGTTCTCGACTTATGAATGGAAACTACAAAGCGCCGTAAAGCTGCTCGCACAAATTCGCCGCTTTATATTCCGCGGCCTGTCGTTCGACAAGATAGCCGCCGTCGACATTTGACGGGCGGCGCTCCCTGACCGCGTCGAAAAATTCACCCTCTCGTAAAATCTTACGACGTTTAATCCGTGTCGCGCGCGCGCGACGCGCGTCGCGATTTCCCGCCACGAGGACGCAGCATCTTTCGCTCACGACACGTGGAAAAGATACGGGCAGGAATATATACATACATACACATATACATACATATATATATATATATATATACCGACATATACCCGGGGACTTTTAAAACGCTCCCCGTGTCATTTTTACCGGGCGTACGTGACGTCAGGCTCGTCGTGGTAGAGCATATCCAGTCGTAAATTACGGCCGACATTTACGCGCGACACGTTTCGCATGCATTTCGCCAATTGCGTTCGACAACTCGCGACGAGTTACGCGGCGGATAGGTACATTCGTCCCATCCGAATGGTCCGCAAGGCGGCCCTCGATTTCGACGAGGCCCGCTGGTGCATTTACATCCCACCCTTCCCCGCTCTCTTTCTCCCGCGTCTCTCAACTAAACTCTGCCATCTGCGAGCGAATGCATTCTTCAGAGAGCGGGCGAGCGGCGTTCGATGGGAAACGCGCGAGTGTCCGTTATTTGAGAATTAGAGGAAACCGAGGCTCGGGGGTTAAAACGAACTTTAAACATGTCAAAAATAAAGAAATTAACTCGGTTTTATGTTCCGTGGACTAGTTATGCCCCATTATGCCCCAAAATGCATAAGTTTACTTTATAGGTAATATAAAACATCACGGATAATCGATGTTTGCACACATTTTACTAAAGTATAAAAAAAGTATTAAAAAAAATTGTTCGACCGCACAAAGTCGTTCGCACCGAAAATATGGTCATATTGACACTATGTAATTTTCCAAATTTCATATCTGAAAAATTGTGAAATGAAAATAGCCGACAAAATTCTCGAATAAAATGTAACTCTTCTACTTTAATTTTTGATCATGCATTCGTAAAAAATGTGAGTTTTAAGTTACTGACAAAAAATTCAAATTTAACCAGTGGTCGATAAAATAAAGAGATAGTTCCAAAAGAAAAAAATATGACTCTAGTGCGCGTTCGAAAAAATATATTTTTTTTGCCACTGAAAAGAGGGCACATTGAAATGTCGAAAATAGGTGTTTTTATGGGAGAAGAATATTTTTGTTGTGAAAGTATCGAAAATAGTTTATTTTTTACTTGCAAAGTAGTAACATGCATTGTTGAAAAAAAAACAAAAAGTTATTTAAGATCACGCTTTGCAGGAAGCGCTCGCGTAGGTTACACGCCGCCTAACCCTGATGCAACGCTATTTATTATTATTTATTATTTTCGAAAAAATACGCGTAATCACAATGCTTACTTACGTTCACACACTTTCACAGCAAGAAATCAAAAATCAATTCGCTTGTGACGTCAAATTATATATCGTCCGCGCAAAACTAAAGTTCAAATGGCTCCCAAACACGCATTAATAATTAACTTATCAGATCCGCGCCTCGTTTAATAAACAGAACGACTCTTCAGTGATTCTTCGGGAGCGTGGGAAACTCATAGATCACGCACTTACCTTCGCCATAGTTCTTCAAATACAACTCACCGGCATGACCCAAATCTCGATCGAAAGATTAATAATGTAAACGTACTCATGTGATGATCAAAACTAGAATTTCTTCATTGCTTATCTTACGCACGACGAACGCGTTAAACAATATGCAGCAATTTTCAGCTAAAAGTAACGTGACAATTGATAATAACATGGGGTAAGAAACATCTAGCGGTAATTATTGCAAAACATTTAATTACATAGCGGCATCTCTGTAAGAAGTTATCGACCGTATCCTATGTTGCCCCGTAGTCCTGTTACGCCCCAGGTTCCCCTGTAACTTCGCATTGAGGATACTTTGTGTCCCCCTCTCTCCCTCATCCCCTCGACGAGGTCTAAATAATTAATTTATACTTTTCGCGCGACCTAAGGGAAGATGCGGCGTTAACGACGTCGGCGCGCTTCACCGTCATCGCGAGGGCGCCGTATACACGAGGAGGCGTCGCACGGATAACCCGCAGAGCGATTCCACAGGGAATGCAGCCCCCCCCCCCCATCCATTCATCACACTCCGTCCGGAATTAATATAGATTAATTCGCCGCTAAGTAAAGGATCGCTATTAATATCGTAAACCGTCGCCAAATTATTCGACGATGCCGCCACAAGTGAGCGTGAGAATGATGTACAAATTGCCGGCGACGCGCGCGCGGCATGACGATCGCTCGCGCGAGTCCTCGCTATTAATCTCGCACGGGGGCGCGTATTAAACCGCGATCCGATAAAACTCGATGTTTGTTTATTGAAAAATGATGGATATCGGCCCCATCGCCGGTCCGGCGAAATATTGCGCTGTTTCACCCGCTCGCGATTAAATCCGATTGATCTCGCCGGGCCGGTAATTGTCGGCCGAAGCGACGCGAGTCCGCCGACATCGCGGTGGGAGGAGGAAGACGGAGTCGCGGGCAATAAGCGAGTAACGAGAGGCATCTGAAAAAAAGAGACACTTTCCGGCGGCGTACAAATGGCGCCCGGATAAATATGTGTGTGTGTATATATATATATATATATATATATATATTGTGCAGATGCAATCTCACCGGGGTGAGAAAAATCTCACCCTCGCCGGTTGAAATTGCTCGGCCGCAAGGCGCGCGCGCGAGTAAGACGCATGGCCCTGGTAATCCGGGGCACTTCTTGGCGTACAAACAGAGACTTTCTGACGTCGTGAATCCCCTTACACGGCGGACCGCGAGCATATTCTCCCGCCGGTGGTTTCCCCCGCGCGATAATAGCCGCGTAGACGCGAAATAACTTCGAGCGTACCGAGGCTCCATGATCTCTCCGCGCAGTGTCGTAACCGGCGCGTGTAAAAGGCGCGCTCTCACCTACCGAGGTGATATACCTTGTTGTACTCGTAGCTATTCGTTGTAAAAAAAAAGGGAAGGTACGTACCCACGCGCGAGCACTCAAGAATAAACTCGGGGACAAAGAGAATAGCGAAAAGACAGGCCGGTCCGAAAGACTCTTCGCGATGTCAGCGTTGGGAATTAGCGCCTTTCCGGGTAATTTCCTGACGCTTCCACCGTCCCGTCCTTTCTTGTCGTTCGCTGCAAAAATTGCGTGATAGCGCGTGGAATCGTGCGCGAAAGAAGGAAATTCGAGTCAACGTGAAATCGAAAGATACGCGTCTGCTGCTGCCGGCCGCGTCGTTTCGTTGGACTCATCTTATTATCAACCCCCGGAGTGGTTATCTGGTTGTATGGAATTCAACACGACCCTGATAGAAATGTATACGCGGATTTTCCAAACGCATGCAGTCATTGTCTGGTATAGACCTTCTAAAGTGGACTTTCGACAAATTTGCAATTTAATCTTAAAGATTAATCATTTTAAGTTATCGAAGAAAGTGGGCTTGGATCCGACCCCATTTCTCTGTTTCCTTCATTTTTTATTCGATCAATAATATAATGTACAAAATAAGTAAAAGAAGTAAATAACAACGCGAGATTCCTTGAGAAGAATTCCGTAAGAAGGAAAACAGCGTGTGCACGTTGTAAAATAAACGTGGTCGTGCGATCAATTCGACCCCACCTTACCGTTAGCGGGTTAATGCACTCTCTCATTACAGTTGTAACGATATTGCGTAGGAAATGAAGAAGAACTTGATAGAGTTTCACTCAGAGGTCACTTCCAGGCCCAAAACTGTCCATTTCATGAGCAGCAAGCCTGCAGTAACTACGGGGAAAGCATTGCATCTTGATCGGGAGATCCCGAGTAGTTTTACTCCTCAGTTACTGGACAGAAGTGAATAAACTGTCCGGTAATTGCTCGAGAAATATACGAAATTTCTATCGGGGGAGTTCCTAACTGGCAATCATACGGAGACACAACGAGATGTTGATATCCCTTCGAGAAATACGCTTTAGTGCGCACGACTGACGTCCGCACGGCTACTGTGGGGATTAACGGCTAATTACTCGGTTACGTTACTCACGTCACACGGGCGCTGCTTTACATCTTTACCGATAATTTCATTCGGCGCACTCGGGGGACGCGTGGTGATATATCGTCGCGTGTCACGTCCGCCTCTCGTTTTCTCTTAAAGGACCGCACGTGGTCCCATCGATATAATTTCGCGCGACCGCCAACCAAGGCGCCTCTCTCCCACAATCGGCTGACGGAACCAGAAGGAAATAGCGAGCACTGCCAAAGTGAGTTCGTGTGTAAACCCGGCCGGGCACTGAAAGAGGCACTCAAAGTGTCCGAGGACCTCTAATGCGTCGTGACAGCAAGAAATAAGGTGGAGCGAGCACATTAGTCACACGCCGGCGATCGATTCCGTACGTCGCCCGGTCGCTCGACGATCTATCGAGCGCCGGCGTGACCCCGAAGATGAGAACACTTTCCGCTAAATAATGAGCAGGTCCGCGGGGGTAGATCTCGAACATTCTCGAGCTGTCGCAGCCGTCAGGTATCGTACCCTCATTTATGCATCTTATATCCTATTCCGCACCGCGACGTGGGAAATAAAATTTCCACGAGGAGTCGGATATCGCGAAATTAACGTGAAATTTTGAAGCCGCCCGAAATAAACGATAATTATTCCTTATCGTCTTTTTCATGTCATCTCACATTTCCTCGCGCTGCGATGTCCGGATTTGCCTTTGGAGGAAAGAATATAACCGCGATATATTCCATTCAAATATATTCAGAAATTGAGTGGATCCTCGTGAGAGAAAAGGAAAGGGAGAAAGAGAGAGAAGGAGAGAGAGAGCGACCCCGCCATGACCTCCCTTTTAAATCCGTCAATGTAATATATGTTCCAGGACACGCAATGCAGCTGCGAAACATTATCGCGCGGTTTACGTCCTTACGACGCTCGCGTGAGCACGCGGCTCGTGTGACATGCGCGAAGGATAACGATATTTCGGAATAAAAGCGGCATCACGCCGAGAGAGAAAGAGCAAGAGGGAAACGGAGAAAGGAGGAGAAGAGAGAAAGAGAGATAGCGGCGTATTCCATGCGAAGCGATAATTTTAACGAGTGCAACGACAAGAGGAGAGAGAGAGATAGGGGATGCAACGTCGGGCGAAAGGAGGAATAGGGCACGGACGAGCGGCGGGAAGAAGAAATGCGTTATTACGTGCCTACAGTATCTAGTCCCCGGTAAATATGAATGGCTTTAATATTCCGTAAGCACGAAGGCGCCACTTTTAAAGTTCATGCATATCCCCGACGTGACCAGAAAATATTACGGAAGCCACGCGAAATCCCGCCCAGCCGCGAAGGAGGAGGCCCGTTGCTCGTCTCGAGCGGGTGAGCCGGGTTGCACGTGCTGAAATGAACCCGCCGCATATCCCCCCAGCTGGCTACCGCGCAGCACATATTCCGCGCGGCGAGCCGTCGTCATTTTTGCGCTCGCGGTAAGCCCACTGGGAGACTAAGAAAGAGAGAGAGAGAAACTATTGCAGATTATTAGCAAAGACAATGAAGACGATTACCACGGGGGGTATGTATTATGATAGCGATGATGATCATGAAATACCCTGTCTTGCTCGCTCGCTATATAAGCGCAACATTTAAATGACTCCTATATCTCTGTGTTTTTGGCCAAGTGAGAGAATTTCTCGTCGAGAATAAGGATATCGAGGATATCGAGACAGTCGTAGTGTTACCACGCTAATCGAGTGACGCGGCTCGAGAGACTGAGATTTTTTTGTATCACGAACGCGAGAGTAGCAGGAATTAGCGCGTTTTACTTTGAGAAAATTCCGCTCTTTCGGCGTACCGGAGAGCGCCGGCAAGTAAGCCGGGCTTAATTAACGAAGGTGGGAACGCAAGTTATTATTTAACCAGTGCCCCGGCGCGCACTGCTCGCGTCAAAGAAGTCCATTGTGCCGCGCCAGTTTCCGATGTCAGAAGATACACGCAACGATAATAGAATGGCGGAGTCTCTCTTTATTAACGGACCGGGCGGAAGTTAGTCCTAGTTATGCGCTGTTGTCGCGGAACAATGAGATTTTTTCCCCCATATTTAGGCGGCGTCTCGACGGGATAACGATCTCGAAATTAAATTCCCTATCAGGAGGCGCCAGCTTACGCGCATGATGAGCTCCGGAGTGCGAGCCTTCCTTTTCTTTTTCTTTTCACTTAATAAGAGAACTTTCCGACCTGCCCGAAGCAAAACGCGCGATTCGCACGCCCACAAGCGTCCCGATATATCGCCTTTTAACTCTCTTTTTCCCTCTTTTCCTCCTTCCTTTTTTCTCGATGCTCACCTCAGCAGCGAAGAGTGTGAATTCAAAGTACCGTCCGGGTTTCGGGATTTTTAAATTTCGCCGCGAACGACCGGATCAGCGATTTCGAGAAGCGCACAAGGAAAATTAATTTTTCAGAAAGAACAAGGCGCACACGCAAGGTCCTCTCTCAGAGCTCTCGCAAACGCGAGATTTTTGCAACGACGCATAGAGGAAAAGATTTTTCCGGATTTGATGGGTCCGGACTTGATCTTTTTTTAACTGAAACAAATGTTTTTTTTTTTAACGGAGAAAATAAACGAATGTTTGATTCAACAAACAGGATTGTTGGTTTCTCTTGAACAATGATTGTCTATACGTCAAATAAGAGATATTTCTTTGATATTTTCATCCAAACATTACAATAATTGTCGATAAAATATTGTCATAAGTAATAAGTTATTTGACATAAATAACGCTATGTTGGAAAAATATTTAAGAACGTCTCAGTTTCAGTGGAATAATATATTTAATATAGAAGGGGGGAAACGGGGTATTAAAAGGGTTAAGGAAGAATTCACACTTTGACAGAAAAGCAAGAAGCAGAAAAAACAACAGCCAATCAGAACTCGCGTTGGTAGTCGGACAGTTTTTACTTTTGCGTCAAAATGTGAATTCTCCCTAAGAGTTATATGCTTTTTGTGAGGAACTTGAGAGAGATGATGAAATGTACTTTTTTCCTACATATTTCACGGACTTGAAGCGCACAAGAATCGCATTGGTTGAGATATTCCCGAGGGCTACCATTGTGATGGTTGCGATTGAATAAACAATTGAGCAATTTCTCAATAAATCAGACGTTAGGCTGTTTCCATATCTCTTCCTGAATAAATGTGTGACTTTCAGTGAAATGTGTGTCTTTTTCTGGTTTTATACAATGTAAACATAAAGGATACATCGTTGACCGGCATTACCCCGGTAGAAAGGGTAATTCAGGTCAAATCTTCTTACATTTTTTCATTTGTCTCTCTGGTATATATTTTTATGGAATTTTTTCGCAACAGTTTGTATAAAATAACACTTCTCTCGACACCTATTTCATAAAACAGATCCTAAATCTTTAAAAATTACCACGAAAATTTGTAACGCTGAACCATACCGGAGTTATAACTAAAATTATGATGTGTGTTGTAATTTTTAATGATTTCACCGTGCACATCATTAAAGATTACAGCACACGTAATAATTTCAGTAATAATTCCGGTACGGTCCAGTGTTACAAAATTTTCGTGGTAATTTTTATCACAATATTTTCCCCGCGTACATTTCTTACAAGTTTCATAAGAGTTACTACTTCGGTAGCCGCAATTCCCATTCTGTTCTCCCCTAATAAAATAAAGCTTTTCTTTTTTTATTGAAAAGCAAACATTATGTTGCGAGCCACACGGTACACTCGTGATACGTGCAATATGTTGTCGCTCGCGAAAGGCGAGCGACTGTCTGCGATCAGCCGACAACATCGTGTCGGCTGTCGCTAGGCACGCGCGTTATTTTCTTTTTATTGTGTTGCTATTTTCGTGTCTTAGTAACGCGAGATTAAAAAGAAAGCGAAACATCCTCGGGAGCTTTTGAACCCGGTTCAGTACGTTTCTACACAGCTCGTGACAGGACGTATTCGTGATCGTGCTACGCGTTGTCGATTGCTCGTCGTCAATCGTAATTTATCTATTGAAATACTTTCTTATAATAACTGCGTGCGGTATTTACCAAGTTTACCTAGTGTTATTGTATTTGCGTTCTCACTTTCAGTTCTTGTTAACGTTTCTCAGAGTAAGTGCATCGCGAAACTCTTACGCGTATGTTGTGCCTCTTCAAGAAGCAATAAACTGAAGAATTATTGTGTTATTGTAATCAAAACCGTTGTGTTATTTTAAATTCAAATTCACGCTCTCAAGAGACTCTTGTTCACGTGCGTACATATTATTTCACCTAAATAATACCGGATTTTGCATCAAGTAACATAGTTTATTCTCAAGTGAAACAACAACATTTCCATTCAAACGAAATGATACTGGATATTAAACTGCGCCTGTTTACGTTAAACATACCCAAGTCAAATAAACACACGTACTAAAGCGGAGGAAATCTTTTTCTCTGCGGACGGAAATGACAGTTTTAATCGAACGTATTCGCCGTGTGCAAAACTTTCGCACCAAGTGCTCGACGAAGGGATGGCACGCGATTCGTACAAATCGCGCGCAGCAGCGAGCAATTTATTTCCGCGGAGAGAGAGAGAGAGAGAGAGAGAGAGACGGTATCTCGCTGTCACGATGGCAATCGCCCTCGTGATTTCGCTGAAATCGCGCGATTATCGCGGCCGCAAGTCGTCGCGCTATCGTGACGATGGATCCGGCCGATTTGTCGGCGTCCGGGTGCCCTTTCGCTTAATTAAAACCGGCCCACGTGTGTGCTTTACGACGGTGGTATTTATATATTTAATAGCGCGACGTCCGCGCGACTGTATTTTCCTTCTCTCTCTCTCTCTCTCTACCTCTGTCCCTCTCGCGTCCCCCCTCTCTCTCCTCCCCCCTCAGCCCGTGAGCGCCTTAATTTAAACTAATTTACATCTCACATGTTCGCACCCGGTCCCCGGGCCCGGCGGTGCCATTTGTCTTGGTTGAATTTAATTTCGCCACGCTCGAGTAAAGCGGAGCGTTTATTCTTACGAACGCCGCGCGCGTCGCATCGGCTCGCGCGCGAGCTTAGCCTCGTCGCGCCCGCCACCACGTCCCGTTTCCGTCGTCGTTTTACACCGTTCTGCTGCGGATGATCTCGTGCTTCCTCCCTTTACCCTCGACGTCCTCGTCCTCTTGAATGCACCGAGCACCGTCTTCGTATTTGCCACCTGCACGGGCCATCAGCGGATTATACGCCCCTTAATCCCCCTCCCTCTCCTTCTAGGGATTTTTTAACCCTCTTATCATTTCCACGGCGGTGAAAACGGCGTGTCTGAATATCATTTTAACGATGTCAAGACTCGCCGGTGTTGTAATAACAATTGTTTTAATTCCCCCGAACTCCGGCAGGGCGAGGG
Source organism: Dinoponera quadriceps (assembly GCF_001313825.1). Lineage (NCBI taxonomy): Eukaryota > Metazoa > Arthropoda > Insecta > Hymenoptera > Formicidae > Dinoponera > Dinoponera quadriceps. The sequence continues at coordinate 321,349 of NW_014554365.1, forward strand.
GGGACGGGAGTGTGGAAGGGTGGGGGAGGGGTGTTAAACAGAACGAGCGCAATTCCTTCTCGCGAAGGAACACGGCGAGGTGCGCCGAAGCAAATGCGGCCCGCGGCGCATTTTATTTCCCGCGGCGGATCCATGCGATCCACAGAATCAACGCAGTTAAGTTTCCATTGTTATGGATGCGATAAAATTTGCCGCGCAAACAGGAGATAAAGCTCACGCGCGCGCTCACCCTCACGACGCTCTGTGCAGATAAGATTATATCCGCTCGCACTTGCGCCGCATACGTAAAGTCGTTTACGCTCGCGTGCGTATTGCGCGCGTTGCGTTACGCGCCACGCATTTCGATCGATCGATCACGGGAGGGCGGGAGGGAATCGGACTTCCGGGTCGTCCGTGCGCGGAGAAAACCGTTTAGCGCTTGGGTGCTTCTCTCAGCTGCCGAAACAGCCAAGCTGCAGCAGACAATCGAAAGCCAAAGTGAATAAATAAACCGGTGAACCAAGTCTTCGGGGAGGAAACTGCGATAAGACATTCGCGAGCTTTCGTGCAAACGCCTGCTGATTATTTTGAACCTTGCATACACACCTTTTGAACCTTAGATACACATAGATTAAGGCTGCTAAAATATAACAAAATAGCTATGCTTTGGTCAATTAAGCATATTTCTTACATACATAGTAACAAATTCTGCGTGAAATTTAACACATTTCACACGTCCTGAGGAACCTCTTTGTTTCAGTGGAACAATATTTAGTATATAATGAAGAAACTTTTTTGATTGAGAACCAAATATTACTTATTTTTTCTAAGTAATATTGCATTTCCATCAAACAACATATAATGAAATATACTGTAATGAAACAATGACGTTTTCATTCAAACAAAGCTAAAATATTCTATATCAAATTATGTTGTTATTAAATAAATCCAAAATCAGACACAAACGCGTATTCTAAATCCGGAGAAACCTTCTTCTCTGTGTGGAGTAAATTCTTCAATTAATTAAATTTTTTAACGAATACTTTTTCATGCAGAAGCTTATATATATAAAGAGAGTGAATCTGATGTATTCCACAGTCACACATGAAGCGAGAATAAAAGATTTAACTCGCAATCGACTGAAACATTCACTTCCTGCGGATCAAGAATTCACTCTACGGTTCAAGTTGAACATTCGCTGTCTCATGAAAGATCAAATGTTATACTTCATCCCGAGTGACAGTATTTTCATTACCACACGGAAAATCGAAATTTCGCTCGTTTTAAGTGAGACTTAGCTCGAGGAAATTTCAAGAAAGTCCCTAAGAGAGAGAAAGAGAGAGAGAAAGAGAGAGAGAGCGAGAGATTGCTGTCGCTCATCAGGACATGTTTACCTCGGGCTTATCAAGTCCGTTTATTCCGCAGATATCGCGCGATATCGGCGAGAGACGAGGAACCGGCGACAACGTCCTCGTCGCCGTGGGAGGATCGCGGCGTAACGATGAATCTAATGAGGCGAGTCTAGGCGACGGCGGCGCCGGCGATATTTAAATGCAAACGAGACCGTGCACGGTCAGACACCCGTCGGTCTGTCGATCGATCGGTCGCGCGCGCGCGCACCGTTTGATTAACATTTTCATCGTGGGCGGCCGAAAACTTCCGCGCTGTTCCGAGATTACAAATTTTCATTAAAAACTTTGCCCGAGCGATCCTCGCGAGTAAGTTCCAGGCTGGTGTCATTATCGTCGCGTCCGCGCCGTCAACGTGGCTTTCCCCGCGTCTACGCGTAGCCGGCGCTCACCTGTCGCGATTAATACGCCCGGGCGTACTCACCGGGCGTACCCACCGGGCGTGTATCACCGCGAACTATGCGCAGACCCGAGCGAGCTGCTTAAAATTCTTCGCGCGCCCGGTTGCGTATAACGCACCTGTAAATACGCGCGGGCCAACCGTTGCCGCGCACCGGAGGATCCGGACGAGTTGAGCGGAGGAATTCGCGCGCGGCCGGCGGCTCCGTCGAAATTACTTTGCATCGAAGCATCGAGATAATCGCACGCACCGGCACGCACGCGCTGAAGATGGACAAGGATAATCGAATTATCCGCGGCGGAGAGACGCGAAATCGTTTAACCCGAGAAGAGCGGAGAGACACCTTAGTTTGTTTTCTACGTAAACGATCACCTGGCCTCATTTGGATCCCAATTAAAAATTACCACTATAATTATCCAAATATAGCATATTGTCGATTGCTCGATGATTTATTTTTATTGCGAATTTATATGTAACATATTAATATATTATTCGAATGTAAGGGGGATAATCGACTATGATTGCTTAATTTGTTACTTTTATTTCTTACAAACATCTTACCGCTCATTGTAGACCACGTTTTAGAGTTTCGCGCTCCGAGGGTTCCGCGATTTCGCGAAACCCGGCCGCCGTGAAACTCCGCGAGCGCGTGCGAGAGTGAAAAAATCGGACCGATGCGTGTACTCGCGCGAGGCGAGTCGCCAATTCGCACCAGAGGAGAAATCTGTTCCGCTCGTACCGGCGCGTATCCGATATAACCGGCCGAACGCACGCACCGGGGAACATCCTAGCGATGCCGGGCGCGATTTATCGGCCGCAAACAGAATTCCGGAGTGCGATATCGCGCGTGTCTTATCGCCGCTCGGATACCGCTCACGCGAGCGTTCACGCGGCGATATTCGCCGCGGATTATTGTCTTACGGCGCAATAATCGGGCGGATCCATGGGCGCATTTGCATGAGACGCTCAGAGATGCGCCAACCCGGAACGGGGTCGGCGTCGAATAGATAATTACCGTGAATTCGGTGCGTCCCAGCGGGACTAACTAATCGCATCTCACACGGCAGCCGCTAACTTTCCGCACGCCGCCGATGCATCACCGACGACGCCCGCGAATCGTCGGCCGCGCGACAGTCGCATGCAGTCGCGACCGGCGCGCGTTTAAGGTACTCGGTAAGGTAGATTGATTTTCTCCGAAATCTTCTCGAATTTCTTCAACAGCGTGTTCATCGAAACACGACTGTCACGTGTAAAATTGGAGAAATATCGATCGTACAGAAGATGAGATAATTGAGGTCCAAGCGCAAGATATCTGACATGGTTTCTCGTTTCTTACGCCGTTAAACGAGGACAGTCACCAGCGAGTAGTGCTTTTACTGGTTTAATGATTTATTTATACGTCAGTTGAATTGATCTTTCGTTAGTCGCACCGGTTAATATCGCACAGTAACTTTCCATTAAAATCCTAAATGTGGTTTAGAAGAGGATATTAAAAACAGAGGTTAAAAATAGGACATTAACCCTTTTTCTCCTACATAACACAAATTTTTTTTAAACTTTTAACCTTATATCTTTTAACGAAAAAATCATATGAAAATTTATCAAACATCATTTCTTATAGATTTTGACCTCCTCTCTCGAATGCCGTTGAGAAATTTTACCCAAATCGTAAGCCGGAAAAGTTATAGGCCGTTTTTCCGAAAAATTAAGGCGTTGAGTCATGCAAGCTCCTCGCTCGTTATATTCTCCTGATACGATTCTGCGAAAGTTTCGCGGCATCCGGAATCTATCGGAGTTAAGTTTGGTATTAGGGGAACAGCATCAGCGAGAAGGTTAAGGCGTTGAGTCATGCAAGCTCCTCGCTCGTTATTGGGTGAGTACAAAAGCGCATGCGGAGTTTGTGAGTAAAAGTCAGACAGTGATTAGGCAAACAAAGTTCTTTATTCAATCAATGATATATTCTCCATCGTTGTCTATAATCTTTTTCCAACGTTCTGGCAGCATACGGATGCCCCGATCATAAAAACTGCGCGGTTTAGATTCGAAGAACGAAGACACGACGTTTTTTAAGGCATCCAAAG
>NW_014554365.1:325288-325560 GCF_001313825.1 Dinoponera quadriceps
TCCCATTGCAGGCTGTTCAGTTTGCGCAGCGTCTGTCTCGAAACGTGTGGTCTTGCGTTGTCGTGGTGAAAGACTACGCCCTTGCGATTTGACAAAATCGAACGTTTCTGTTTGATTTCTCGATTCTGATTGGTTAATTGGCGACAGTACTTGTCCGAATCAATCGTTTGACCAGCGGGGAGAAACTCAAAATAAATTATGCCCTTGCAATCACACCAAACAGAGCATCACCTTCATCGGGTGTAAACCGGCCTTTGCCATTGCTTCACCAT
>NW_014554365.1:325694-348178 GCF_001313825.1 Dinoponera quadriceps
TAAACGCGTCCCTGTGCACACTTAAAGCGGGGTTGATACGTAAAATTATTTTCTCCCGGGAATCCTCTTAAATTTCAGCTCCATATTGACGAAAATACTACTCTATAAAATTAGAAAACGACCGACACATTCCCGGAAGCTGAGATATTCATAACTGAAGAAGACACATTTTATATGTGTTCCTTGAGGTTAACCCTTTTCCTCCCACATAACACAAATTTTTTTTAACTTTCAACCTTATATCTTTTAACGAAAAAATCATATGAAAATTTATCAAATATCATTTCTTATAGATTTTGACCTCCTCTTTCGAATGCCGTTGAGAAATTTTACCCAAATCGTAAGCCGGAAAAGTTATAGGCCGTTTTTCCGAAAAATTAAGGCGTTGAGTCATGCAAGCTCCTCGCTCGTTATATTCTCCTGATACGATTCTGCCAAAATTTCGCGGCATCCGGAATCTATCGGGGTTTAGTTTGGTATTAGGGGAACAGGACCAGCGAGAAGCTTAAGGCGTTGAGTCATGCAAGCTCCTCGCTCGTTATATTCTCCTGATACGATTCTGCGTCATATTACAGCCCAAACTCCGGATGCTGTGTAATTTTTACAGAATTGTATCAGGAGAATATAACGAGCGAGGAGCTTGCATGACTCAACGCCTTAAGCTTCTCGCTGGTCCTGTTCCCCTAATACCAAACTAAACCCCGATAGATTCCGGATGCCGCGAAATTTTGGCAGAATCGTATCAGGAGAATATAACGAGCGAGGAGCTTGCATGACTCAACGCCTTAATTTTTCGGAAAAACGGCCTATAACTTTTCCGGCTTACGATTTGGGTAAAATTTCTCAACGGCATTCGAGAGAGGAGGTCAAAATCTATAAGAAATGATGTTTGATAAATTTTCATATGATTTTTTCGTTAAAAGATATAAGGTTAAAAGTTTAAAAAAAATTTGTGTTATGTNAAAATTTGTGTTATGTGGGAGGAAAAGGGTTAACCTCAAGGAACACATATAAAATGTGTCTTCTTCAGTTATGAATATCTCAGCTTCCGGGAATGTGTCGGTCGTTTTCTAATTTTATAGAGTAGTATTTTCGTCAATATGGAGCTGAAATTTAAGAGGATTCCCGGGAGAAAATAATTTTACGTATCAACCCCGCTTTAAGTGTGCACAGGGACGCGTTTATCTCGCAGGAAGAGAAAGAGGATGTAAAATCGCGACGAACGAAGCGAAAATGCGTCCGACAATGTACGACGGATTGTTATTCGGCCACGCGGTCATTACGCAACGTCGCGGCGACACATCGCGACACGTGTCAAGAGGAACGACCGACGTCGAAATGCGCCGCTTTCAGTCGCGCCGACAGATTGATGTATCATTGGCAGCCGTGGCACAAAGGGCTTTGGCCGATATCAAACAGATGAAATACCGTTGCAGATAGGCGAGAGTGACTTCGCGACTGGCTTTTCGTTGTTAATTGAATGCTCGCGGCTTGTAATTACATCGCTGCATCGTTACGTCTAATTATACCGCGCAAACGGTCGATGGTTGTGCGGTTATCGCGTTAATTGCGTCGACGAAAACTTGCGCGATCAAAATAATCGATACGGATAAAATTAAACACCTGCCAACCCCGACGAGTGTTCGCGTCTTCGCCGCGCGATGTGTACGGGAATAATCTCGCGTTAATCGCGAGAACAATTAACCTTTTAATGGCAAGGTTTCCAGAACGTATCTAGGAAGGTGGGGTCGGATCCGATCCCGTACTCTGTTTTGTTCATTTATTATCTAGTCAATATACAAAACGGGCAAAAGAAATTAATAATAACTGAAACTTCTTCCTCTGTTTGTTTGTAAGTTATGGAAAAAGTACGATAAAAAGTGCAATAAAAAATTTGTAAGTTATGGAAAGAGTATAATAAAAGTACAATAAAGTGAATTGACTTTAAATAATTAAAAAGAAAACGAAAAACACTTTGACTAATTGCCTCAGTCTGTAAGTACCAGATAATTGCCTCAGTCTCAAGGTTTTTAATATACTTATAATAATTAATATAGAATTATTAAATTAGCACAATTAATTAAAGTAATATGAAAAAAGAAAGGTTAAAAATAAAAAAAACCTTTTCTACATTGAAATCGTCAATTTCATCATCATCGTTAGATAAAATATTGCTATTCACGCTTCTGAGTAAGTCTCATTTGGATCTCTATCCAAATTTTCGTCAGAATCCTGTTGACATTTTATTTCTTGTACAATCACCTTAGGAGCGATAAACTGTGTTTCCCGTTCCATTAATGGAAAGAGGAAATTAAATGAAATTAAAATAATCAGAAAAATCTATGATGTCAATAGCAAAGTCAGGCCGACCACACCGTTAAAGAGTTAAAAAGAACGAGGGAGAAGGGAAGAAACGAGTCACATAAAGGAGTATCCCGATATGTAGCGGTGTAAAACGCGACATTCGAAAAATGTCCTGCGAGAGTAAACATAAATTCGCCGACACATCTCTGCCCCATTAATTCTCCCCTGCATCCACTTCCGTCCGTTCACTTGGCCGCTTCGTTGACCTATAAATAACATTAAGCAATCAAACCGGTACGTGGGACGTAATTCATCGCCGAAGTGGGATTCGCCAGGAGTGTCCCGGTCTTAACTCGACGCCGCAGCTCCTCGAGTGTTCTCCTCCGGTCCCTCGAAGATAGCACTATCGGCGCTTTACATGCTTGCTAGATCGACGATTCGCCCTCCGATAAATTCGGCACTTTTACGGATCATATCACCTTAACCATAAGTCGCGTAACCAGTGTCGCCTATAGGCTCGAGCACATCTGCGCCGTGAGATATTTTCCTGTACGCGCTCCCCCCCTCGAGATTCACGTCCCCCTTGTATTCCGTTAAATAAAAACGTAATATTTTTCTCGATCTTTGTTTGACCTTTGTCGAGTTTGGAACAACAGCCTTTTGATAACAGAATGATTAATTTCCAGAATAGACGGTAGGATGAGCAATAGAAGGATCGGTAGGAAAGGCCTGAATTAGCGGAAAGCAGGGCGCGCATTCTACCGAAACTCGGTGTTCAGTGATACCCCCCGAAAGCTGGGTTCATCGTTCTGGCTCGTCCCTGCGGCCGGTCCCACGTACTTCGACGTGGTCGACCCTTCGTCGTTTTATACAAAGCAAGCCGCGCTGCGGGGATTCCTCATTCGTATCGTAGCCACTTATCGAGCTGTCCGCCCGCCGGAACGAGCTGTTCAGCGTGCCGTTACAAAAGGCAGGACGTATGCCCCCGGCATCCAGCCGGGAAGCAATTTCGAGAGGATTCAGCCGGGACGTTCGCGCCGCCGCGCTGACGAGAAAACGAATCGCCCACGCCCGGCATTACGCGCGATCGGCCTCTTCGACTTATCTAAAGCCCAAGCCGCACAACCTCGGACCTGCATCTGATATGACGGCGCACCGAGGAGAGGATTCAGATTTAATAGATTTTATTGCATCCAAACAAACTTCACCATTGCCATGCTCCGAAGAAACTCATGTTCCGATTAATAAGTACGTTTGTTGGACTCTTCAACGAACACGTATCTTTATCTTAAATAAAGAAATTATTTGAAACGAAAGATAATTTTCTCACGAAGAAATTATTTGTTTCATCTTTACATATTTATTGCAACCAAATAATATTTTATTTGGTTGAAAGATATTATTTCAAATAATAGCGTTCTTTCCGTTAAGTAATAGCGTTTTCTTGAATAAGACAATAAAATGTTTACTCAAACAAATAATATTTCGTACAATATATGTTGTTTCTATGAAACAAATTTTAGTCGAATAAATAGAAATACTAAATATAAAGAAACCCTTTTCTCTGTGCAGAAATAAAGGTTTCTCTCGCCTCGATACATCGCGATGTTTACGTTGTCATATTCGTTCGCGTAATTGCGCTCGCGCAGATATGATAAACGATCGAAAGTTGAATCGTCTCATTAAAGAAAGTAACACGCCCAAAAAATAAAGCAAAGATGAGAAAAGGGATTCGAATTGAGATTTGGTATTCGACAAACGTAGGTATGTCTAAAAAAAAAAAGAGAAAAAAGAAGAAAAAGAAATCTATCCTGCCCCGACGTTTATTTAATTTGAAGGGTAATGATGCGAGTGGAGTGAAATGGAATTTCATGAATCGAGAAAGAGAGAGAGAGAGAGAGAGAGAAAAATAGCGCAGTGTTTTATATACATATATATTTATGTTCAGAATTTAATATACGTAATACGAGAAATGAATAATAATATTCCCATTAAAATTATAGCGAACATAAATCGCTTCCTCTCGCAGATCGAGTTATGTAACATGTATCGTGTAAAATGGCGAGCCCGAAAATCGAGATAGTCTTTTCTTCTTTTACTTTTTTACCTCTTTTTATTGATTGGGCATCGAACCCGACCGCATAAAAATGGTGCATTTAATCGGCTCCTTCGCGACGCTCTGATTTCACCGAACAGCGAAGTAGAATCGCTCGGCTACTCTGGGATATTCTACGTTAAAGCGCGTTATAAGAGGGACTGCGCTTTCGGTAGAACGAATAATCGAGAATAGCGCGAGAGCAATTTTAAGCTTGATTTATCGTCGATCTCCAAAGGAAATCGCGGTCCGCTCGGCGCCCGCAGGGTTCCGCACGGTGCGAGAGAAGAACAGGGTATCCTTAATCCCATAAAGGAAGAAGGTGGCGACGATGGGACACGAATTTTATTTTCGGCGAGGAGGAGATAACGATTCATCTCGCAGGCAGCTTCGGCGTATCGGCTTTCGATTTGCCGGCGGAACGTCTTTAAGGGACGGATCGAACGCCACTGAAATTTGCACTCGAATTATCGCCGGCCGTATCCAGTCACATCGATAATCCCGGATGCGACGAGCGACAAGAATTAATAAGAGGCCACATGCCACGGCGATATAAACAAAAACAACGTGCGAATTATTGTGACGCGCAAACACGTATGTTGTAATACTACTGATATAATACTGATATCGATATTTCTCTCTCAATATTGGATATTTTCGTATCGATATTTTCTTTAGATATTCGTATACCTATATCAGTACTATTTGTTTCGATATCTTCTCGATATCTCTTTCTATTCAAGCGATCGTCAAGATATCATGTATTTTTGCTTCATAAAAATTAATATAACGTGCAACCTGTGAGAATGTTCGAACACTTTCCTTTTGCTTCAGTAATCAGTAAATAACAGTAAAATTAACGTAACAGAAATTATGAGAAAAATAGGTTTTAAATCTATTTCTTCTCGTAATTTCTGTCACGTTAATTTTACGGTTATTTACTACTGATTACTGAAGCAAAAGAAAAATGTCCGGACACTTTTTACACGTTGATTACAAGTGTCATTTCGTGCGTACATATTATTTTATTTCTATATACTGTGACGTGGCGGCTCGGAGCGCCCGTCCCAAGGGCGAAGGCCCTATTGCAAGGCGAGTAGCGTGCTCATAGGAGCGCGCCGAATTAATGTTATTAGTTTTTTTTGTAGTTGTTTTGTTGAGTTAGCGAAGACCGCGCGCCGCGGGCGCGCGGTAGCGGTAGAGGTGAGCCCCGCGCCCCGACCGAATGTATACCCCGCTCCAAGGGGTCGGCGAGAAGAGGAAGAACGCCGACCGCCCAACGAAGGACCCCACCGCCCTCCGCTCTGAGATGACCGACGAGGGGCCGCTGCCGACACCACCGGGGCTACCTCTTCGACCCCTCAACGACGGTAGGGCCGGCGGGCCGAGGTCGCGCTCAGGACAACGGAGCCCGAAGCCGCGGGACCGCGCCGGGAAAGACCGGCGGGCTCGGAGGCGACTCGGGCACCGCCGGCAAAGATTCGGCTGCCGAAAAGGAAGGGGGAAGAGGTAGCGGCTCGTTACGACCTTGGCGGTTACAGAATTTTGGGAGAGTTTTCGTTAGCAACGAGTGAGAGCTGTCGTTACCGCGGAGAAAGAAATACCGTCGAAAAACATTTTTGAGCTATCGGACGACAGAATTGGAGCTACCGTTTCGCGCTTTCTGCTGTGGTGTCGGGCCAAAATTAGCGAGAAGTTGTGGCAGAGTCTCGAAAGTGGAGGACCTTTGGCGTCTACGAGCGATAGGGAGAACGAGCGGGCGAGCGAGCGAGAGAGAGAGAGAGAGCGAGAGGATTACCGACGAGGACCAGCCGCCCGGGAGCCCGCAATTGTAAGGCCGCCTCACCGCATTCTGTTATCGGTTAATTATATTTTGTGATTGGGGATTATCGTGGCGTGCGAGGTCCCGGCCCCTTGGCTCGACGGCCGGTCAGTACGCGAACGCGAGAAGCGGACGTCTCGGGTCCGCCGCGGCGAAGTAACGAGCGCGTTAAGTTGTATATAGTTGTCGCGGTATGAAATAAAGAGAAACGGGCGAAATACAGGAANAATAAACGCGAGTGCTATCGAGGTCGCTGTTCTTTTTCTTTTCTGTTTTTTTTTTTATTCGTGTGTTGGTCGCCGACTGACACCGGCGACCATACGGACCCCCCCGGCCTCCGACTTAAAATCACCCCGGAGCTGCCGGTCCCGATCGGGACGAACTCGGGCCGAGTGGCCGACGCGCGGACGGCGACGCCGACCGCGGGGCCCGTGGTTAGTGGGTGCGATACGCGCACCTGGCGCTCACCCGGACTCGTGGAAGTCCGGATTTAAGTAGCGGCCCGAGGTTCACCCGTCGGCGATGCACCGGCGACTCGGAGCGGCCGAGTCGCGAATAACGGTCGCAATACCGCGATCATTTTTGGCATGTGATTTCTCGCTTCTGACATAATCAAACACAAGGACACTCGTAGCAAGGATACGAGAGCCTTAAGAAATTTTTTTTTTTAGGCAGCAAACTGTAGAAAGTCTGATGAGGAAGGTAGAAATATTTATATACCATAGTAAGATTATTATATATAAACGCGTAAAACCCTTAAGTAGTTTGCAAGACCAATAACTCCCTAATTTTTATATTTCCTCTAATTTTAAGTTTTTCAAATTTTTATACCAATATCGGTGTCGATATTTTTGCTTTGATGCTGGTATCATTAATGATATCTATAGTCTCGATTACCCGTTTCAGTTCATTAGTATCGATACTTTCATGGTTCCATAACACTCCTACGCAGAAGAGATTATGCGAAACTCGTTATGTTGAGTCATCAAGTATGCAAAGTATGCGAGTTGACTTAAGACTCGAGTATGCAAAGTATGCGAGTTGACTCAAGACTTAGTCCGAAAAACACGATAGCGGCTCAACGATTGCGATAAACGTTAAATTCAACTTTGCCTTTGTTTGTTCAAAATAATTCACGCATGCCGATGAATAGTGAAACGCGAACGATAATGAAATATCTGCGTCTATTTCGTCTCCTCGCAAGCATGGAGCGTATCGGCGTAGTCGGCCGATTATCGTGAATTACCGCGAGCGAATCATTTTCTCGCGGCCGGAAGGGTTTTCATTTTGGCAGCTCGGTATTTGAGGCGAAACTCGAGGCGAATGTCGGCGAAAACGACGGTTTTATGGTTAAACAAAACACGCATCCAAGTCACGCCCGAAGCGACTATACAAAGCAGCTGTCGGCGGCGATAGAGCGCGTGTTATGACGACGGCTCGATTCCGTCTACCTTCGCATTTTTCCCGCAATACCGCACCGTAATGCGAACTTCCACGTTCAACATGTTTGCCGAAATGTCCGACCGCGAGTCGTGAATTTAATGCGCGCGGTCGGCGAAGAAACATCACGAACACCGCAGTTCCCTGCCGGCGTGCGATTATCGCGGAATGCAAAGTGCGCAGCACTGCGAAATGCCATCGATCAAGCCGCTTTTCGAGATTTCGCGCGGTGATTCGCAAAGAGGAGACTCGACACCTTCGTTTCTTTCTTTAATAAAATAGATGAGATTTTGCATCTCTCGCCGCGGATTTGAATATCGTGAGAATCGTCCCAGCATTTCACCTTTGGTTCCTTTATCTCTACTCAAAGCGATACAAGGTTGACGTATTTTTTGCGCTATAAATAAAGACTCTTGATAAGGAGCAGCCTCGTGATATGTTTCTTTTTTTCACGACAATTGCTATACGAGGAAAAATAATTTTGCTAGCACGGTTACTATGCGGACGGCAAAACGATTCGTTAAAAATACTAATTGCTGTTCACTGAGTCGTTTTGCTGAATCTACAAATTATTTCTAGCTGTAAGAACAAATTGGTAGGGAAAACACGGTGATATTATGGCTTTATACAGTGCAGTCGAAGAATTAAATGAATATAGTTTATAGCAAATAACATCCTAAAAGAAGAATTCGAATGCAAAATTGGCAAACCTGGCGATATCTTATCATTTTCTGTTACATAAAGCGAAAGTAAAACAAGAAAGAAAATAGAAACAATGTAGAAGCATGAATTAGCGGATATTTAAAATAGATACAATATAATATATGACTATCAAGTATATCGCATTTTCGTCTTGATATTTTTTCCTCGATAATAATTAATCACGGATATCATAAGTGCCGTCATAAGTATTCGGTTGCATTATTACAATACACGATACGAATATAAATAATCACTGTCTATTATTCATTGTCGGTCTCTGTTACGTGCATTATTCGCAAGGAATATACTCACGACAAATTATTTTACGAATCACTTTAGAATAATGTTTCTCGTGAATAAATTATCGAAATAATTTGTAAAAGTTCACCACTCTTCTTTAGGTCTTATTTCGGCGATATTGTTAGAAGAGATACACTTCGAGAGATGCGCTTCGTTATTTCTCTCGATTCGAGTGTTCGGTGCGTGTCACAAGTCTAGTCTCTTTTTTCGCAAGTTTTCGTTTGATTTCCATCGGTAGTCGAAAGGCCAGAATTCTTCACACAAACACACACCCGGCGTTACGAAAATCTCATCCCTCTCTGTCATATTCTCGTCCCACGCCGGATCATCGGATACACGTGTCCGCGTATGTTAATACGATTCCACGTACATCGGCGCCAATTTCGGCATTATAAAGAGACGAACGACCGGATGCAGTCGATAAAGCGAAGTGAACACAGCACACACAGGAGGGACCGTTCGCTTCGGGGGAATGAAATAAACTCGCAAAATGCATCCCCCACCCGGGTAACACTCTTCCGTTCTCCCTCTCTCTCTCTCTCTCTCTCACACTTTCTCTTTCCTATTCTTTTTTTTCTTCGATACGACGGCCGCATGTGCAACCGACAACATCCGCATACAGGCAGCTGCGGTTAACGGTTCAATCTGCTGATTTCAATAATAACGTGAAATTTACATCTCCCGAGCACAGCCGGAAAACGAATTACGCGAGATACGAACGGAATTCCCGACGAAGGGCTCGGCAACGCGTGGTGCAACGCGTGCGGTTTCGCGCGCGATTCCATCGATTATTTGCCGGGCGACGACGTCGTCCGTTATTCGTCGCGAATGGCATCATAAGTCCATATTGTGCCGCTCACGCGGCCCCAGGGATTTTGCATATTTTCACGAGCAGGATAGGAACGGATTCGCTGAATTATCGGCCGAGCAGCTATCGCAAGCACAATACGTCGTCCGGCTAAATAACGCAAATCGAACGAATTCCGGCGAAATTTTCCGACGGATAAGTGACGACGCGCGAGTTTCGCGCGAATCACGCGCGTTCGCGCCAATGAGCGCGCCGTTAATGTGATTCGCGCCTTTCACGCGTTGTTATTAATTTCGGTAATTTCTCCCGACGAGCGCGCGAATTTGCATACCGATTCGCATCAGCAGCTGCGTGCCGTATCGTTGATAAAAATCCATCCACCGGTGTGCGGATCGCGAATCTAAAGGACATTCACCGCTCACCGGAGCGAGGTCTCGCAATTATTGTCCCGTGAAATTATCGTTGAAATTACCGCGACACATGAAAATTGCGAGTTTCATTAACGAGGAAGGTTAAACAAACACGGGGGGATAAGAGAGACTGTGATACATTTTATCGGCTTTATCGGCACAATGTTATCGTTCTTATTCGCGCAATCTATTGGACACGCGCGTATTGGAGAGAGGCGATGTTAGCTAGGCGACGCACGCACGCACACATGCACGCACACACAAACACATGCAAGCACATACACACTCGCCGCTATCGCGACAACGTTCGCAGAGCTTGTCCCGCACCCGCCTATTCCTAATTGCGGTGAACAGTTTGTCATATATGGCACGGATTTCCGTGTCGATCGTGCCAAACCCGTCCGGTGGTTTATATTAAAATATATACATACATACATACATATATACATACATATATATATATATATATATATNATTATACCGCCGTGTCAGTCGTGCACGGTATCACTGATGTGTAACAAAATCGTGCAAATTTGCGCAACAGACCGTGGCGATACGCCGTTTATCACGTTAAGACCCGGCCGGACAAATGTCTATTAGCGTTGATCCCAATTAATTAAATTTTCTTGCTTTGTACACACACACACACACACACACACGCACACACACACATACTTGGAGCAGGCCGAGATAACGGCTTCTGAATCAAATCTACTTGACTTCACTTCATTATATTAATTTCATTTTAATCTCCCACGCCTCTCTATCTCTCTCTCTCTTTTTTTTGCAAAACAAATATTTTGTCCTCTCCTACTTTAGTCTCGACCAAACGATTTATTTTCCCATATTTACTTGTGACGTTGATACTCTCCATAAATTTAAAAGTTACATCTCGCTGAAGTTCCGTGGCATTACAATTACTCTCCCCCTCCTCTCTTCCATACTACTTATCTCGCAATGCATACGCCGCCGGCAAAACCGGCGGAAATTCATATCCTCGTCACTCACATTCCGCTCTCTTTACGCGTCACGGAAAGTTGTTTGTTTAGCGAACGCGGATTGTATAATCTATCGGACAAGCGTTTAAGAGCTCTCTCTCTCTCTCTCTCGCGCGCGCACGCGCAAACGAAGCGGCTCTGTGCGCGTGGCAAAAACCCATTTGTAATTAAGAGACGTAATCGCGACGAGAGACACACGGCGGACACGCCGCTTCGTGCGGGAATCTATGAGGGTTCAACACGTACGTCGCGCCGAGCGAAATTGCATCGCGCCGTACATCCGCGGGTATCTACTCGCATATATGCCGAAAACGCGGGCGTGCAATCTGCATTCGCGCACGTGCCAAGGGGTATCAGGGCGCGCGTCCTTAGTGTTTTCAATTTCCTGCGTTTCGGCGCGCCGGGAGGCGGAGACGTGTGTGGCGCGCGGCACGTTCTGTTCATCGACGTGCGGCTACGTGACGGAAATGACGAATTCGCCCCGTAAATTTCGTTGCGTTTCGCAAAAAGCCGAGATATCCTTGGCTCTTGGATGAAGGGTAAGCGTCTCCTTCCTTCTTTCTTGGGGTGAAAGACGCACACGGCGCTGTCCAGACAGCTACGCGCGCGCGAGAGACCGCGAGACACTCAGCCGGAAAGACGTATCGCTTCCTGCAAAATTGAATATGTCACACTTCTCAAATCCTTACACCTTTATCTCGCCCGTCGTGAGCCCCCACCGTCGTTTCCACCGTCGACGACGACGTCGAGAATGTCGACGTCGTTCTTCCTTGCCGGTTCGTCCCAAACGAAATTGCGTCCCGCGGGCGGAAGTTCAACTAACATATACGTCTTCCTCCACGACTATGATCGTCGAGGAAACGTCCGTCCACCATGGAAAGCGCGTTCTCGCGTGCAGGGTTAGATTCGCTGAAGTGATAAGTTAGACGACGCAGGAAAGGCACGCTCGAGAGCCGAATCTCGCCGCGTCCCCGCGTTCTGACGCGTTTGAATATTCATCGGGTGTATTTTGTAACCAGAATAACGCGAGTCTGAATCTTCGTCGGACGTAGGGAAATTCGGAGGAAAGAAATAAGAGTGAGGTGTCCCCCCTTTTCGTTTATTACCGAGGTAAAAGGAGTTTCCCCGGCGATCTAATACCCGTCACAGGTTTTTACGACGAGCCCAATGCTGGGTCAGTAAAATCAGTAGGGGTAGGTATATTTTACGCACTTTAGAATTCCACGTTCTCTCACAAACAAATGGAAAGGCTCGTTCTTGAAATAATAACGTATTCATTTAGTTAAGCTCTTCATTAAACCGAATTCAAAATCAAAGCAAACATAAAATCTTACAATTCTTTGTAACTTAACAAAGAGGAACGTAATTCAGCATTTTTTCCCCCCACTCTCGGGGTAAGTGTGCGCACGGATGTGGGACAATTGAGTTTACAATTTTAACTGTACAAATCGTGTACAAAAACGTCTCTTTCGTAGATTGAACATCGCATATGCCACCATTTTTGCATTCTACTCGCTCTTTCAGAGGTAGTTCCTCAAATTTTCCGTGGCAAAGTGAATAAAAATACTTATCTCCAGTATTTTTCCCTTTATTCTGTGAGCGTTTCTTGAAACTAATGTCAGAAGATCACTTGATTATTATTATAGCGACTACTTCTCTCATAAATATTTTTTTCCTCTATCTCTGTCTCCTTTGTTTTTTTTTTTTACAGCTTATCCCCGCATATACTTATCCCCGTATACTCGCCCCGAGCGCATCTTTTTCTGGAGAAAATTCCAACCTCTAATCTATAAAGTAACTTGGTTTTTTAATTTACTCTTGTTTTATTTTCTCCTTCTTTCTTGTCAAAAACATTGTCAAATGATATAACTTTCATACAAATATATATTTTATTCTTTCATCGAGAAATAAAAATTTTAAAGGCAAGATCACGAGGTACGACGAAACTTTTAAGAAAAACGTGACCCTTCTTTCATATTTTCGTATTTCTATCTATTGCAAGTAAACGCTGCGCTCTGACGTACGTCTAACTTTCTTCGCTTCGAGATGACGACTAAACTTCACAGATACCCTCCGCGCCTTCTACACAAAGTTGCAGGCACTCACCCGTTGCGTACGATTATCCCGACTGGCCCAGTACTGGTAACACTATTGATGCAGTAGTGATGGTACTGGATGATAACTTCGGCCCGATATTGACAGATGATATTGGCAGCCGTAGGTAACCAGTGCTGACTCTGCGTTGGCTTAACAATCCATTACTATCCATTACTGTCCCAGTATTAATTGCCAAGATTGCGTAATATTGTGAAGAACACTGGCCCGATATAAGGCCGGTACTGGTTAGCACAGTACCGACGTAGCGATGGCACATAACTCTATTATTTAACAGAAAGAACGCTATTATTTGGAATAATATCTTTCAACCAATTAAAACATCATTTGGTTAAAATAAATATGTAAAATGAAACGAATAATTTCTTTACAAAAAAATTATCTTTCGTTTCAAACGAATTTTTTATTTAAGATAAAAATACATATTCGTTGAGAAGTCTAACGATCGTATTTATTAATCGAAACACTAGTTCCTTTGGAATATGCCAATGATGAAACTTGTTTGGATGTAAGAAAATTTATCAAATCTGAAGAAATCTCTTTCTCAGTCTACTTAAGATAGATGACGAAATTTCGATCGAGGCTGTGAAAAATGCGGTCAATTCGATAAATCGATGCTGAGCAGTGACACTTCCACGTAAATGCGCGTTACTCGCCCATGTAGTAGTAACTAGCTAGATTTTGTTGCGACAGCATACAATTTTCCGTGCCATCAAATAATTCTTTTCCGCGCAACGTTCTCGCGAAACAACATTTAAGCTAAAGAGAAAAAGAGAGAGAGAGAGCACGAAGGCTGATTTGTGTGTCGAGGTCCCTCCCTTCCTAATTCGTATCATTATTCCGTGCATCGTGCTCTAATTTACATTCGAGCGAGAGTTCCTCGAGACGGACGGACGGAGGATAAACGTCACGCGTATTAACTCAGAAGCATAAGAATAGCATGCGGTCTGCAGTCACGCGCAGTCCACCATCGCAATTAGAGCCTAATTACCTACCCGCCCACTCAACTCCGTTACGAGAGAGCAGCGCGGAGGAAATATTCATCCTAGAATACGGTACATGAAATTTCTCTGTAATGCAAATACACGAGGTGCGCGCGCGCACATTGCCATCGACGATGCGCCGATGATAGTATATACATAACGTGCTTATCTACGCGTTGCGTGCGTGGATTAGCGCGTGTACGTGCACACGAGATGCAGGTAGTGGTGGGCGGTGGGATTGCTCTGCAATGCCACGTTCGCAGCTATACAGTCTCTTTTACCGTTCCTTCGGGTCTCGTTCGTACTTCGCTCAAATTCACGGCGTTACGTAACGGCAGCCTGATTTCAGAACAGGTACATAGAAGAAAGGCCGGGGCCGAGGGTGCGGGGAGGGTGGAGACGCGGCAAAAAGCTGCGGTCGTAAGCGCAGTGTGCGATATTTCGCGGGAACAGGTTAATTGCAAAAAACTACTTCGCGCGCCGAGACGTAACGAGGATAGTGTTCGATCCGTCCGGTAATCACCTCGATTAACTGTGCGACAGTGACGTAACCGAGCCGTGATTCCTCCCCGATGAATCGCGGCAACATCGAGGCGCACACGTCGGGGAGCTCTTTATCACGAACGTTTACTCAACTCGCGCACTTCATTCGCCGCAGTGTTTGTATGATTTTACGATTAATATTTGCTGCAAACATACATGCATATTTCGCACTTCTCGCACGGAAGGTTAAATTAATGGAAAAAACAATCGTTGAATTAACGTGACAACAAGCCGAACGAACGTTTTCGCCAGAGTAAAAACAGAATTTTTAGCTCTTGTGAATCCAATTCCTCAGGACCAGAAATTCTGTTCCCTTCAAGTGAAACGCATTCGGTTTGTTCATTGGCATGTTAATTCAATCAATCTCTTTCCTCCGTGTAAAATGCAAAAAATGTAAAGTCTGCGTTACGTCCAGCATGCGTTCAATCGAACTAAATCAAATTTGAGAGAATCGCGAATATTTCTCTTTTAATCTATACATTACAATCGAATATCTATCAATACAATAATCAAATATCTAATATGTTTTACTTGACATAAGTAACATTTATAAATTTCCTTCTCCTGTCAATAAATAAAATCTAATAAAGTCACTTATCCACGGGCGAAACTTTTTATTTTAAACATCAATAAAATATGACGTAATAAATCGAAAATAAAACGGCCGTTCGGTCTACACGTGAACAAAGCTTTGAAATTCGCGGATACAAGTAACCAAACGTCAATCAATCCTTCACGCCGACCCTCATTATCTCGTAGACGGCCGAGAGTTGTCGATTGAATTATGTTGTTATCCTAATATCATTTTCTAAATATCGATATCTCTTGGCACAACTCTGATAACTCTACATTCGTATCGTTGGGACACTGCAAAAACACACGTCCCGACGATACGAATCTAGACAGAGTTATTGTGGTAGTAAGGGATCTATCTGAGATTATCGAATAGTATTTTTAACCGATATTTTTCACACTCTAACTGACTTTTTGACAAACAAGTCTCATTGAATAGCTCGTTCACTGGCTGAATCAATTTTGAGGGAAATAAAGCGCTATTTACGACGAGATTTACGAACTCATTATTTCAGTGAACGATATCCGATAGAACAATACTTGGACTTTCTCTCCTTAGAAACGAACTGAAAGGAGGAGCTTTAATTCGTGGGAACTACTACTGCCAATACAAGAAATAAATAATCAACAACGAATTATACAGCCGTAAATTCATTCGAAAGAATATAACCGAAGGGAGTTATGCTTAATTACAAGAACAATTATCTATAATTCACGTAATGGAATAACTTCCTCGTGCATCTCGTCGAGATTGAAATTCCGTCATGTAACTAAAGCAGACGTCGGTTTTAAAGGACGCCCGTGCTCTCTGGCGCTACGGCATTCATAGCGTAATTACGAAGCCGCGTGTTCCAGGACGTTGTGATATTTAATTTAATACAACAGGTCGTTGTAGATTTCCCGTTTACAACGTATCGTGTGCAGTGAACACGTCTGACTACTACTGACAGTAATTGCCGTCTAATTGATCTGAAACCTTACTTCCGTAAGCCGGCACAGAGAATCTTTGGGTGGTTCAGTTAGTTATTAAGCTAATGTATCAGGAGGATATTAAATTAAGTGCCGTATACAAGAATATATGACGTATTCATTAAGGAAACGTAGGAAATTACAAGGGAAAACCAGAAAACTTCCAAAAATACAACCGATAATTATGAAAAACTTCTAGAAGTGATATTTTTTTTCCGACAATCAATTTAATCAATAATTATGAGAAACGCGTATTTGGAAGCGGATTCAGCTGGTCGAAAATTATTAAGGCGCCTGGGTAATCGCTGCAACTATCCTTGTTTGACGTCAGAAGCGAGAAAACGCATATCAGAAGAATTCTTGCGTTTTACGTGCATTGGTTCAAATAAAAAGATACACTAACAAAATGACATTTGTGATCGATTTAATACATTTATAAAATTATCCGTGCACTTTTCTTTTATTCGAACAATCATTGAACAGCCGCAAAATTAATTGTTAATTTTACGATTATTTATTGCTTGTTCGAACAAAAGAAAAGTGCACGGACAATTTTACAAGTGTATTGAATCACAAATGTTGTTTTGTGAATATATCTTTTTATTTGAACGTAAAACGCAAGAATTCCTGACATATTTTTTCTCACGTTCTGACGTTATCAAGAATAATTGCAGCAATTACACAAAAGCCTTAATAACACTCAATATAGTAAATGGTAAAGCAGCCACAAGTGTACACGGTGTAAGCGGGCATAATAACCTTAACATTTACTAGATTTAGTGACAATAACACAGAACACATCGTAGTAACGCTAACACTAAAACGAAAGTTATTCATCGTGAAAAAATCGATTAATTTTGTACAGCAATAAAAAAGTAATGACATACAATAAATATTGCATGAAATAATTAATTAAATGTCCCTCGATACACGTTTAATAATAATTTACACATATCTTATCGTTGATATCGTTCTATGGCATTTAGGACATCTAAATATTTTACGTAACCCGAAATACGCGTGAGAGACAGTTGCTTCGTTTATCATTAACTCCGATGAAAATTACTGATAATTAATCTGCTTCAATGTCCATAAGTGAGCGTCCACATATTTGGTCGTGTACACAAACCCCCCATGCCATGTTATTTCAAACGTGAATGCTTCCGTTCATGTCGAGTTTATATTATTTTGTGTATAAAAAAAGTTAGACTCTTCATAGTATATATGTACAAGTACGCTATTACCGTTAATATAATGCCATATATAAGCGCCGAGTTTTTTGTATATATATGTTACATATATAAATATACATATAAAGTTATATATCATTCGATATATATCGCATATATAATTCGATGAAAGCACAAATTCCGGGAAAAAATCTTTAATGATGTGCAAATTTTTCAAAAATACTTCTGAAAAATGTATCTGTAAAATATGATAAATATGGTAAATGATGAATTTGCACTACTTAAATGTGCATTTATTTGCATAGATTAGCATAGATACATCGTCGATTACGGTCAATAGAACATTCAATTTCCCGTGAAAATTATCGCGAGAAATACGTCGAATGTCGAGTTTACATATTCTCCTTATGAGATAGAATTTGTTTCTTCCTTTTCTGATTACGCCTCTTATTAGGTTGGTGCATATGAAATGTCGGATTCTTAAGTGATTGTATAAAACTGTATATCTTTCTTCAAAAGCTGTTTATTCAATCAAAGTATGCTCCATTCGCTTCAATACACTTCTCCCAACGAGATTTTAAAGCGTAGATGCCTGTCTTAAAAAAATTTTGGTCTTTAGAATTAATAAACTCTGATATCGAGTTTTTTAGACTGTCTTCATTTTCATGGTGTTTGCCTCTTAAAAACAGCTCTAAATGCTTGAAAAAATGAAAATCGGTCGGCGAGAGATCCGGTGAATATGGTGGATGCTGCAAAACTTCATATTCCAGTTCGTTCAGTTTCGCAATTGTTTTGTGCGATGTGTGCGGCCGAGCGTTGTCATGGAGCAGTAGCGGGCCATGCCGATTCACAAGCGATGGGAGTACAATTTGGTGTCTCAATATCGTTGTATGGTCAACTTTCATCCTGATAGCAAGTTCCCTCGTGGATACGGCTGGATCCGCTTCCACTAGAGCCTTCAGGTCATCATTATTCACAGACGTTTTGGGTCTTCCGCGCGGCTCATTTTGCAGTGAAAAATCGCCAGTCCGAAATTTTTCGAACCAACGCTGCACTTTCCGATTGTTAACCGTATTCTCCCCAAACGCTTGGTTTATGTTGCGTGCAGCTTTTGCAGCACTATTACCAAGTTTGTACTCATATAAGAAAATGACGCGAATGTCGGCAGAATTCATATCGGTAATAAACTCAAAAGAAATAAAAAAGGGAAGACCTTCGAGAAAACCTATTTTGTTGAAATGAGTCTCTGGCAATGGACAATACGAGTATGAATGAGGTTATGCCAAATACAAAAGTATAACGAAAACAGGGAGGAAAACGTCCGCATGTAAAGAGAATGCGACATTTCATACGCACCAACCTAATACAAATTTCAGGAAAATATAGCAGAGAAAACTCCGACGGCGCTTTACGAGACACCAAGCGAATATTACACAAATCTGTTTTGTTAAGAGACGACAGATTCGCGAAAAAATTCATTTAACGACTCGACAATTATCTTGAGAACAATCTCAGTCTTGTATTTCGGTTATTTTCGAATACAGTGCGAGTGCAACTTTCGCAACGTTTCTTTTGAGCTGGCTTTGTTACCCAAATTTTATACTAATGGCATGTGCATTGGTTAAAATGTTATTACTGATAAATACATCGCTTATCTAAAGTATCTTCGCATATCCCGATAGCGAGGGGAACTGCAAACTCACGTTGCATTAGTCTGCCATCGTCAGCGAAACGTTACAGAACGAAGGATAGAGGTAGCTTATGTTTTGCGACGTTTGAGAGACTGTCAAAGAGATATTCAGGTACGACAAATACACAAATACACAACGTCAAAATTGCGCGCAATGTGCCAAATAAAGCACCTTATCGTACGATAACGAACTGTAATGCGCAAATCATTTTCTCAGACAAAATATAACCTTAATCATCGAACAGTAATCAGCCCAATTTCTTGGTTCCCAGTTGAGATTCAGAATTCAATCCTGCTGGAATTAATCAATTTCACATTCCGTACAATCTCGCCTATCGTACTTTCTACATTTCTTCGAGCGAAATTCCATTTGAAAAACAGAGCGAAAGTCGAAACCTCGAAGTCGAATGATTGTGATTCACTCATATATAGTAAATTCTTCTACTCTAACTCGCCGAGTAAATATTTTCATTCGAAATTGAAAAATGAATCAGATGTACTCTACAATCACTGGAACAAATTTAGTCGAACCGATTAAAATATTTATTCATATAAACGAAGAGTTTATTCTGTGATTTGTGGTGAATATTGGTAATATATATTCTTGTGATTTCGAGCAGCAGGTATTTTCATATTCTTACTAGTTTCATTTCATATTCTTACTATCGCTTTCGTCGAATTATATATATATATATATATATATGAGTCACTTAATTTTAAAAGCTTAAATATATAAAAAATAAAGGTAAATAGAAAGAAATGTTCCAGATAAAAGTTATAAAGTTTGGAGGGAAGTATAAGTGTAAGAAAAGTTGGTGACTTTAATTTCGTAGTATAGCCAATAATTCGAGATTAACTTCATTTTTTTAACAGAATCATAGAGTTTTTTTTTCTAACACAAATCGATTTCTCTATTTATTCTGTACATAAAAGTATTTGAGTAAGATCATCGAAAAGTGAATACTTTTCGAGATATTTTATTTTTTATTCTCATATATCCTCAGCGTTGTTCATATATGTGCTGGTAGCGCATATACTGAGCAAGGCAACGTTACATCGCGTAGAACTGAATTGGCGCTCGAGCGGCTCACAACGATTATCATCGCAGATGTCAATATCGTGGGTTAACGTGTCGAGCAGTGGTGACAAGTCGATAGCAAAAATATTGTCATAGCTATACATAGGTTGCGCGAGCGTTCCTCTTAATAGCCGTGTATCGTGATAATTATCATACATTTGCAGATCGGCAATTGTATGTTCTTTACGTTGCCTGGGATGATGCGTGCGGTGATTCTTCTTCTGATCGCTGCGTCGGCTGCGGTAAGAGGTAAGTAACATTTCTCAATTATATTCTAGTTTCATTTCTTTTTTAAAGCGCAAACTCCGTCGTCTTCCGAAAAAAAGGAAATTCCGCGCATTTCATGTTATCGACACTTGCATAATGCAACAACTTTCCTTATATAAATTCGAGGGACTTACAAATCATGCACAGTAGGTCGTCAAAAATAGAAAGGAAATACCGTCGCCGTATTACAAAGTCAGATATCATAACGTTTTCGACTTACGTGCAATGTATGCGACCTTATTGAAGATTATCAATTCACTCCGCGTTTCTTTGTCGTCACTGAATCATCGCGATGTTAATTGCCTTCGTCTTGACCCGACGGTTATCTTAGTCACGTTCGAGCTATTCTCTCGTGGAAAGTGGCATAAATTTCGTCGTGAATCCTAATGAGATTCGTCGATGTGTCGATCTCGTGGTGAGATTTTCGAAACTGCGCTTACGACACTTTAAGGATAAACGACTCGCCCGAATTCGCAAGTCCGCGCAAGTACAATCAACGCCGTAGCGGACGGACTTAATTTTGCGACGGGAGTTACGACTAAAATTTCCGATTCCTCCCTACACCCCTCTCCCTTTCTTCTCCTCCGTCCGACAGCTCGATGCTCGATATTCCGAGAGCTTTTCGATACGAGGACCCTCCGTCTCGTAGTGGCGAACGCGCCGACGAAGATAAACTCGCGGGGCATTCGTTTTGATCGCCTCCTCCTCCCCCGTGTATTCTGTTGCAGGTGATGACTGCATACGTCGTAAGGTCGAGTACGGAATCGTATGCGTTTGTAACTCAACGTATTGCGACTACGTGCCGGATGTACAAGTGCAGGAGAATCAATACGTTACGTACACCTCTACCGAAAGTGGCCAAAGACTGAATATTTCGATCGGAAACTTCTCCAACGGATACTCGTCCTGCGATATTACCATCACAGTGGACACAAGTAAAGCATTTCAGGAGATATTTGGATTTGGCGGAGCGATGACTGACGCTGCCGCGCTCAACATTCGAAATCTTCGTGAACCGACACAGCAAAAGCTGATCGAGTACGTGCGATTATGGAGTCAATCAAAACAATTAGAGCCGATTCCCGATATATGGTCAAAGCACGGTCAGATTACACTCTTTGGTCACGTCCGACGATCTTTCGTCGATCAGTCATGCGGTAGTCCATCCGTGTCAATACTTTGTTGTTGAAGCGCTTTCCAAGTCTTCGCTTATTAAAGTCACTTTTTTCAGAGCATATTATGGTGCCAAAGGTAGCCGATATACCTTCTGCCGCATACCTATGGCAGGTACTGACTTCTCGACGAGACCGTACACGTACGCCGACACGCCCGGCGACCTTACGTTGTCTAATTTCAGTCTCGTGGAGGAGGATAATTACAAGATCGGTTATTTGCACGATATGATGAAGATTATGCCCAATCGGGACGATATGAAAATATTTACTACCTCGTGGTCCGCGCCAGCGTGGATGAAAGACACCAACAAAATAACATGGGGTAATTTCGGCATGATAACATATGTCTCATTTACGAAAAAGAAGAAGATAAAGAAAGAAGAAAAGAACAAAATAATCGAGTCCTCGCTTCCGGAAGCTGCATTACCAAAATTGCATGTTTTTTTTTTATCAAAATTTAACTTACAAGAAATCTATCAATTATCCAAAATCGATTTGATTCTCCTTGAAATATGTTGTTAAATTTTAGATCCAAAGATTTAAGACATATACTTCTATCACACATGCTTAAACTAAGAAACCACGAGATATCTAAAAAATGTTTTAGATGGAAGTTTCTTATGCACGCGTTTAGTTTCCTATCAGATAACTGTTATCTTTAGTTGCTTCTTTCGAGGATGAATATACGAATGTATCGAATCGCGCCTAATCAGATATTATTTCGACATATATCGTGTAAAGCAAGTATAAATTAAATAACAGCGTGTCTATAAATATTCTCACGTAACAAGCATATATTCATAAGTATAATTAAACTATACTGATATATGATACGTATGCGCGCAATGTGTTCAACATTAACATAACATTAACATTATGAATTCCATTAGCTTAATTAGCTTCAAAGCTTTTATTTCACCCCTTAGAACTAAGCTTGTGAATACGAATTAGAAGTATACATGTCTATTAGATTTTTGTATTTAACAACATATTTTCAGAAAAATTAAATCAGTTTCATACCA
>NW_014554365.1:348302-369989 GCF_001313825.1 Dinoponera quadriceps
CAATGATTTTGACCGACCCCTTGTTATAGGTAAGCGCCCTCTAAAAAATTAAAGATCATGTATAATCCCGAGAAAAAATTTTTCATATACAATTAGATATAATAATTATCATGTATAAAGGGTCATATATATATATATAAAAATATGTAATTGTACATGAAGTGATGATAAAGTTATACGATTATATATATATAATTTTATTGATTATACTTATAATATTATAAGTATAATATTATAAATATATATTAATATATAATTATATGTTTTTATATATACGAACATATTCTGTATATAATTATATATGAAAAATTTTTTCCCGGGATTGTGTATATAAGAGAAATCGCGTAACACGATACAATGATCCAACAGGTGCATTGAAACCTGAATACTATCAGCTATATGCCGATTATATTCGTAAATTCTTCGACGCATACAAGGAGAAAGATATAGATATATGGGGTATGACCCCGGGTAATGAGCCACTTGACGGATACTTCCCCATCTTCCCTTTTAACGCTATGAAGTGGACCGCCACGACAGCGGCGAACTTTTGCACAAAAAATCTACAACCGACCTTGTCCGAAGCTGGATACGAGCCTACTTACATGGCGTTGGATGACCAACGTTTCTTTATACCGGAAATTCTTGATATTATGTTCAAGTCTGATAAAGCCAAGGAACTATTTACTGGTACTGCGTATCATTGGTATGCGAACAAGCTGTTCTCGTTATCCCGATTGGACAAATTGCACAATGAGTATCCGAATAAATTTATACTGATGACCGAGGCGTGCACCGGTAAGCACATATCATTCGTCTTATATAGTTTTGATAAAACGAAGCAACGAAGGCATTGTTACAATAATATTATTGGGAAGGCTCAAGTCGACTAATCCTTTGCTTGCAGGCAGCAGCCTCCTTGAGAGAGAAAAGGTGAAACTTGGATCATGGGAACGAGGGGAGAAGTATCTTCAAGATATAATCGAGGTTTGTATACGTCATATTTACAGAATCTGAATACGAAAAAACACGCCTGTTCTCGGATTTCGTTTACTTAGTACGAAGAAGAACATACTCTCGATAAAGCCGTAAGAAAAATCTGACAGTCGTATTTTAGCTCTGAACGCATGGTGAGAATGTTCACGGGAACCATTTGAAATGACTTTGGTTAGCTAATCAACCCCTGCAAAGTTGATAAGAGAGTTTTTCTATAATATGCATTAGTTATTTCACTCAAAGGCGACAAGTCGCAAATGAAATGTCGAACTCTACTCATACACCTAGCCCTATTATGAGAATTGCTGGATATGTTCCCAGAATATGTTACATTGGGTGTCCGGATGGGTGGATTGGAATTTAGCGCTCGACAAACACGGCATGCCGAATTGGGCTAAAAACTATGTGGATTCGCCTATTATTGTAATGCCGGAGAATGACGAGTTCTACAAACAACCCATGTATTACGCGCTTTATCACGTCAGCAAATTTGTTCCGCGCAATTCCACAAGAATTTCTTCAGAATTTAGCTATAAGAATTGTTTTGAAGACTATTCAAATGTTAAAGCTGTAGCTTTCTGCACAAACGAGGGAATCGTGATCGTGATCATGAACAAGTTAGTGAAAAACACTTATATCATTAATATCGATAGCCTTGTTCGCATTGATCGTTTAATAGGCCAATACCGAGTGGTAATTTTACGCTAAATCATTTTCATTTGAACGACACGTATGTGAACGATGATCTATCGGCTCGGTTCATTTACATATATATTGCCGAAATTAATGTAATTTAATAATCATTTGTTATCAATTGGCAGGCATATCAAACGATTTGTGCGAACAAGCACGACACATGTTATCCCAAAAAAAAAAAAAACCGTGCAGTAATTCTTATCATCGGAAAGAACGTGGAATCGAATTTCCGGATTCCTTCGTAGACCAGTGCACGATTTTTTGGGATGATACATTAAGACTTCTCGAAATAATCCAATATTTTTCTGTCACAGAGATAATATTCCCCACAATATCTGCATTCAAGACGATGCCATGTCCGGTAAGATATGTCTACAGCAACCCGAGAAATCTTTCACTACGCTGATATATCGAGCACCACAAGAATGCGGAAAGTCGACTATTTAAGACTTTAGACGCGGATAAATATATGTATCTACAAATCCTTATCGCCCTGCCCTTTACAAGGGAAATCAGGGCTGTGTGACAATGTAAATATTGTGATAAACATGTTTGAGAGGAACGATGGATCGTATGGATTGTTATGGAATTATACGTATCGTTGCAAAATTAATAATCACCTTTTTTACATAATCACTTTTATATTTATGTATGTTCAACAATGACTATGCATGTACCTTAAGTTACGGGTAGTACGTCTTGGCCCATTTTCCCACCTTCTTTAATTTAGGGTTCTCCCGTAAACACTTCGGTATGTAACGTGGCTGGTGGTCGTCTAATCTACGTCGGTATATATTGATTCCGCGTTCAAATGGTTCACGTTTCTTATCCAGCTGACGAGTCTTATGATTAATGACATAGATTCTCTGCCAGTTATATATCTCGGATATTCGTCTGAAAAGAGGAAAAGGAGACGTATATTGAATTAATATATACAGTGTTACCATGATTCAATTTGCTGGTTAAGTGAAGGGAGGAATTCCACAGCAAGAAGATAATTGCTAAAATGATAACGCTATTCCTTAACACTCACTTGTGCCGCGGTCTGTTGCTCGCGATATACTTGTAATGCTCCTCGAGCCAGTTTCGTCTCTCGTCGTGCTCTATATCGGCTATTACTTTCACGGATTTCCCCAAATACGGCTTCAAATCCACACCTACCCTCTCTTCGGGCACATTCGCGTAAAACTTGATCAGGTTCTTGAGAACCTCTTCATTTAAGCCGTGAATCTTCTCATCTTCTATCTTATCAAACAACTTCATAGGCTCCGTGACCCAGCATATGTTGCGCTTTGGATTCGTGTCTATGTGCTCGCAATGCAGCAACAGAGTGTTAAGTTGATAGGCGAAAAACGACCACCACTGTCCATCCGTTACGATCGTTTGTGTAGTCAGTGGATACGTTATATCGTTAAACGTCGAGAAACCTGAAATTTTACGTATAATTGTAGATACGAGGTAATCTATAAATTTAATATTTAAAAAGCGATCCTGTGTGTAACGACCTTGATAACAGGCTTGTGTCAATAACCAACTGTAAGATGCTAAAATGGCTTTCGCTATCTTAGCCTCTGACACATCGTCGTAATTCTGCGATCTTCTGCAAAGGTGAACACAACTGTGATAAGACAACAATCCAAATTCGTGCTCATCGCCGGGCCAAAATCCGGGTATGTTGGTCACGTGTCGCCGATCTAACTTGAAACCCATCACTCCAGGGGAGTACTTGAACGTAGGCACATCCAAGTCTGGGTTTTCACACTCGCTCAGAGAAATAATCTCTCTCAATGGATGTTTATATCTTAGATTTATGACAGGTTGACCCAGATATTGAACAGGAAAGTTAACTGGCTCGTCGATATAATCGTCCGGTAACTTTCGTTTTTCTCTGAATTTTCTCACTTTCTCTTGAGGTTCCGTACCCATGAACCAAGATGCTTCCAATCTTGGCTCGATGTCGACCTCAGTATTCAACAAGTGTGAGTACTTGGAAGATAGATGCGTTAACATCGTTCTATTAATTCTTTCGATTATAGCTTTGGAAATAATATCTTCCATCTTCAATTTATTTTCTAAATCTTCATCACTTACTTCGTGCTTCCTCCTGCAATATGATAAACTATCAGCATAGAATATAAAAGCTCGAGCATAATATCTAATTATATATGCAGCTTGAATAGGCAAGTAATCATAAGTTGTTAACTGTCAATGATCTCATAATGATCTGTTGGGTAATTATTTATATAGTTGTTATTTGAGCATAATTGTTCGTTTTTTTTACACATTTGATCTAACACTGATATAATACTATATTACTAACTGTCTGCTGCAATGTTCGAAAGCTATGTCATCCGCTATGTTATTTTTGACCGCTTCCACAATGCTATCCAATTGTTCGGTGGAAATCACGTTGTTGTAGGTAGCTGGAAGACCAGGCTCTTTCATAATGTGCGTTCTCGTGATATACTGGATGTACTTCAATGAATTATACGGTAGTTTATCTTCTTTTAAAAGTAACAGTTTCCAGCCATAATATCGTGGCATGTTGAGCTGGATCAGTTTCTCCTCCACAGTTTCCAAATTCTTGATCTTCTCACACAAAGCATCATCTTTTCTCCTCTTTCTGGCTTTATAGCTCAAATCTTCGATGGGTAAGTACAATGATTCTGCGTTGGACGGAGTCTTATCCTTGACTTCGCTGACAGCTGAAGTACTGTACTTCCACCATTTGCCATATTTCACTATCGCATTGAACAATAATTTCTGTTGGGTTTGAATTAACATATTTTCAAGTAGCAATGATCGCAGAACAGTGTTTCGAAGGGTTATGTCAGTTATTCCGCACTTATTCGGTTTAACAGCGCGAATCTATATACATCACTTCGAATCTGAAAAAATAAGCATCGTGTTCGATATCGGTTAACTTTAACTTCTGAAACCAAGTTGATTCAGCGATAATAAGTATACTTACAGGTTGTATCGTGTAAAAGACGTAAAACTTTATACAAGCTTCTAATTAGGCTACGTTCCAGTATTGAATGTACTGTTGTGACCAGATGTCACTAGCTGAGTGAAAACGTTTAGTCCCCCAGGTCTCTCCGAACCTTTAGAAGTGAATTTCCCCACGGATCCCGTTGCCCGTCCACGGTCGCCAGGGCGTTTTTGTTTTTGAGAGCTTCGCCCAAACTCCAGGCCCGAGAAGCTGGACCGGCCAAGTCTCCCCAGATGCGCCTTTATTGTTAGGGGTTGTATAGAGGGATTCCCTCCCTGATAGAGTCGTCGTCGTCGTCGTCCCCGAAGAGATGTTCGGATCACCGGACGCTCAAACACTGGGAATGGGGATAGGAAAAACGCGAAAGAATGAACATGTACCCCGTTAGAGCAAATAAGATGAAATCTATTTAAAAAAAAAAATAAAACGATAACAAAAAATACGGATCTATAAATCCTATAAGAGCAAAACGAACCTAATGAACAAAAACAGAATCATACGAAAAGTTTGATGATATTTAATGCACTTGTTGGACACGGAATAAGTATGTACAGGTGAGCGATGAATACAATGCGGCTGATAAAAAAAAATATGATGAACGAATCTTACATGACTAATCTCTCAATATCACGCGGTCTAAGCCATATATATGTAAGACGTAATTATTTTATATATATAATATATGTTTTATATATGTATTTTATATATGTAAGACGTAATTATTTTATATATGTAATATATGTTTTATATATGTAATATATGTTTTATATATGTATTTTATATATGTAAGACGTAATTATTTTCCGGACCGATACGCCGATAAAATAAAACAATTATCCCCACGCGTCGTAGTTCGAGGATATTTTATTCTTAATAGATCTATCCCGACGTAGGACTATCGTCGCGAACACGTCGAGACAAGTTCGGGCGCGCACGGCGGGATGGCGCAGTATGACGTCGCTTATCGTACCGGGCAGCCGTTTGATTCCGCCGACGACGGGATTCTTTCTCTTTTAAACGTGGTTTTTCGGTTCCAATCACTGGTACCGCGTTCCGCGTCGAGCTTCCCACCGGATGCTTCGGTTCTCCGACGAGGAGGATTCGATTTTTTCGGGAAAGTTACGAGGGGGAACTGTGGCGATTTTTTAGCCCACTTACCGTCACCAGACGACCAGTCGTTTCCCCGCGTCTCCTTGGGCCTCCACCAGGAGATGGGCACCAGGACGTCTCCGCCAGCTTTCCCGTCCGTCAGCAACTTCTCCAGGGTCCCTTTCGTTTTTACGTAGTTTTCCGCTTCCTTGAACGCGCGTCCTCTCACTTCCAGCGTTTGCATGCTACCGCCCGCCATTTCCCCTTCTTTCATTTCAAACGTTCTCCCCCTTCCGCGACGCTCTCCGATTCGCTGGGGGCCCCCACCAATCACAATCGCCCCTCGTATTCGTGTTATTTTTAGTTGCGGTATCCCTAGATCTATTAAGGCTGTTCTTAGTCTGCGGTATCCCTATATCTATTAAGGCTGTTTTTAGTCTGCGGTATCCCTAAATCTATTAAGGCTGTTCTTATCTACTGTATAATTCTCGAGAAATGATTATCCTTGGGGTCAAATAAACTCTTCTTTTATCATGAAACTATTCTTTTATAATAACAATAAGATAATCGAATCGAAGAGCACCAAATAAATTCTATCAATATAGAAATCAGCCGAATTTTCAAAGGAATTTTAGAAGAGGAATTTTCATTCTTTAAAAAAAGAATTAAATTGAAACATTTCCAGTTAATGGTTATATTCTCGCAACGACAGCATCGTGCCATCGCTTTCCTCTGTCATTATACAAGTGCAAGTCGTTTAGAACTTGTTCACGTTTTGCAAATAATTGCGATTACTGAAAGGTAAATAAAACGTAATCGAATGTTGCACGAATGATCACGATGATGGAAAAAGTACGAAGATATGAGAAAATTGACTTCTTGGGCGAAGGGCAGGTTAGAATCGAAATTTGTTATCGTTTTATAATATTATATTATATTGTATATTATGTAGGAGTATTTCAATATATAAGTTTTTTAATATATTTTGTAATGTATATAATTATATGTATATGTATGTATTATATACGTAATATACATACATGTGTTATATATCGTACATTTCAGTTTGCCACAGTTTATAAAGCCAGGGATATAGAAACAAATAACATTGTAGCTGTAAAAAAGGTTGGTTACCTTCCTGCACGAGATTCATACACATTTATCCGATATGTGTGACTCACTTATAATATATAAATTTTTATAGATTAAGGTGGGTAGTCGAGCAGAAGCCAGAGATGGTATAAATCGAACTGCCTTGCGCGAGATCAAGCTGTTGCAAGAACTAAAGCACGACAATATCATCGGTCTGTTGGGTAATTATTTCTAATATAAAATTCTCTAAGTAAACAATGAAACGCAAACTATATATGGAAATATAAACAGACTTTTACAGTTGTGCATGTATGATTATCTATTTTTAGATGTTTTCGGCCATAAGTCAAATGTGTCATTGGTATTTGACTTCATGGATACTGATCTGGAAGTGATAATAAAAGATAACAATATTGTTCTAACTGCAGCTAATATCAAGGCATATATGATCCAGACCCTGCAAGGCTTAGATTATCTCCATTTTAACTGGATACTCCATAGGGATTTAAAGCCAAACAATTTATTAGTTAATTCAGAGGGTGTTCTGAAGATTGGGGACTTTGGTTTAGCAAAATTCTTCGGGTCGCCTAATCGGATAAATACTCATCAAGTGGTTACAAGGTGGTACAGAGCGCCCGAGTTACTTTATGGTGCTAGACTTTATGGTACCGCGATTGACATGTGGGCAGTGGGTTGTATATTGGCCGAGCTTCTGCTGCGAGTACCGTTTCTGCCTGGTGAATCTGACTTGGATCAGCTCACAAGGATATTTCAGGTTTGTATATCATTATGTACAGGATATCTCAGTATGAGGAAAACACCTAAGTATTTCCTTTGATTTTAATTATACAAGAAGTGCTTAGAGCACAAGTTGAACGGTTTCGCAAAAGAAATATCGTGGGAGACAAATTTTTCTAGTCATTTTCTTCGATTTTTTCAAGATCCCCATATTTAGGCCCCCCCAAGATATTTAAGTGTTCTCCTAATGGAGGAACATTCTATATATTGTTTTGTCACGTGCATATTAGACTTTCTAATCTAAGGAAATGTTAACAAATTTTTCTGTAATTTGGAACATGTTCTGTTTTCTTAGACATTAGGAACTCCTACGGAAGAAACATGGCCGGGGATGATTGAATTGCCGGATTTTATTCAATTCAAGCCCTTCCCCGGGACACCGTTGAAGCACATATTCACTGCTGCCGGTGATGACCTTCTAGATCTAATCGCTAGCCTGTTAAATGTGAATCCGCTGGAAAGATGTACGTGCGATCAAGCGCTGCAGATGCCGTATTTCAGTAACAAGCCCGCTCCAACGCCCGGGCCCAAGTTACCTTTGCCCTCAGTTATTAAACAGCAGCCGGAAGAAAGGCCGAGTCTGAAGAGGAAATTGCTAGAATCAGCAGACGGCGTTTCGTTAGCCAAACGGCTACAGTTTTAACGATGACTGATATTAGAAAAAATGGAAATGGGTTCCGATATTGTCATCAAAATTCTTCCGAAACATCAGTCAAAAATCCCGTCGTATTTCATCCGCAATGGCAAGTTCGGGAGGATTAGAGGAATAGATATCTCTAGTCTGATACTGCAAATAGTGTATCACATCGCGATGAACAATTTTGTACGGTAAAAGTATTACATATTACTTAAATTTTCACAATAATGATATATACTCTTGTATCTGTACTCGTATGTGTATGTTTATACGCATACAAGGAGCATACAACAAAACGAATCTAATAATCTGATAAAAACAATATATTTCCAATAGAAATTAATGCGACAGTTCACGTTTGAACATATCACGCAGGTGTCTCGCGACAATAATAGTGATAATCCATGTGCGAGTGAATAAGGAAGAACGGAGTGAGAGTGTACAATGAGTAGCAATAATAACGTATGTACGTATGTTAAAAAGTACAACGTTGCGTTGTTAGTTTTATTAATTTAAAAACGCGCGAGAAACCCCGATGGTTAATTGTTGAACGGTTTTGTAGACTGAGATGTTCGATTTTTGAATAGTGATACGAAAGCGTCGATTAGGCTAGTCACAAATCGCTGAAGCGTCAACAGGTGATCAACCGCGATACCTCCGCACACTGCGTTAATTCAATAGTGCACACGACCGTATCGTTAAAGCCCATGATGCCGTTAAAAGATAAACAGTAAGAAGATTGACGAATCACAGTCGATTATTCTCCTTGTGCTTGAAGAATAATCAACTGTGAATGGTCAATTTTCTTACTCCTTACGTTTCTGTACGCGCCATGGGCCCAATATTGGTGTTTCGATCAATATTTCGAGGAAATGAAAGGGGAAAAATGAAATAAGTTACAAACACTACTCGAAAACTTATGATTTGTGAAAAAGTCGATGAATTTTGATCAGAGGGCAGCATTTCGTTAAGTCCGTGGTTCTGTTGGAAATAATGTTCCTATTATATTGATTGATTGCGTCTCTCTCTCTCTCTCTTTCTTTCGAAAGTCTATGAACGTATACTCGATTCCAATATAAGGTAAACATCCCAATGATTGAACATACATGTTTCAATGATTGGAATATTATTGACGTATTTTTCTTTATTAAAATGCTTTTCACTATACAGAACAATATAATAAATGAAGAGAAATGTTTCGTTAGTCTGTGATTTTGTTTCATTTATTTATTGATAGGCATCTTAATAAACACATATATATTATTAATATTTCGATCATTGGGACACGTTCAATTACCGGGACGTTTGCCTCATTTATTAAAATGAATTTTCCCACTGCCCGTAATGCGGTTGAAAAGGGGATAACTTTTCATAAAAAAAAAAAACAAGCGAGAGATGCACAGTGAGATGTTCTTTCACGAAGAGCCGCCCCCTTCTCGGTGGAATCACCAAACCACGAGACACACTGCGTACACTACATACGCTACATGTGTATCCATACTGCAAATAAATACTGTTGTGCAACGAAAGTACAATTAGTACAAGATCATTCTTAATTTATTATGTTATCAATGCACATATCAACATGAGTCGGCCGTGTTCGGACTTCTGACGAACGGAAAAATCCATCTCCCCCCCCTCCGTCACCCGCTCCGTCTGTCGACGTTATACACGTAAAACGCAAAACGGATGCCTTAAATTTAACGACAGGCCGCGCGAAAAGCCGGGCGAAATTATATACCTTACATATCTTACGTACGAAGCGCAACTTAGACAGGTGACAGGTGCATTTGAATACTGAAGCGATACTTGAGACGCCTAAGTATCTCATGTGTGTATGTGTGTGTGAGTGTATATATATATGTGTATGTGTATACGCGTCTTGTCTTCTTCCCGACCCGTTTATTAAACTCGATGCAAAAGCAAAGTTTTGCAAAATAATCCGCACAACTTGTCCATTTTATTTCATTTTATGAACTGCGTCCGGAGATTACGGCCATCGTTTAATTTACATATAAATATACATCGACTCTCGTGAGATTATTTAAATCTGACGAAGCACATTATCCTTTTTCCCCTTTTTGCCTTTATTTACACGTTTCTCTTTTCATACGCGACGCGCTCTGTCGGCTATATTACAGATATTACAAGTATACCTTCTTCGTTTCTTTAGACCAGTATCACGAACATCTTGAACATAACGCGGATAAACGGACAAACGGAGTGCGCGAGAGTTTCCTTGATGAAAAGGAGGACTCAATCGACATTCGTAGAAGCAATCTCGAGAAGCGTCGTAATAAAAGTGTGTAAATAATAAGTTTACGTTAAAAACGTATTGTACTTGTGGTCCCCTTCATTCAGATTCAACTATAAGTAACACCTACGCGAAATTTTCTCCGTACGATTCAACGGCAATTGCTCCTATAACTGTACGTGCTAGTATTAGCATTTAAACATCGAAATCCTCAGGAAAGTAATAGAGAAAACGCAATGACCGATGAGGAAGCGAACGTAGCGATCGGGTGAGATCAGTTTCGGACGAAGGATGAAACACCCTCGACTAGCCCGATTTCTCATTTTCTAGTTAAATTGCAGACTTATAAACTGATGATAATACAAAAATTGTGTTCTTCTATTTGCGGTTAATCATTAAACTGATCCCAGGAAGCACAATGTCTAAAATCGAGACATAAGACGTCTTGAAGATATCTTTGCAGTATTTTGTGTTTCTAATGTCTGAAGAACGCCTTTGAGACGTCCTATCCCGATTTTAGACATTGCGTTGTCCGGGATGTAGTGGTAACTTTTAAGGTCCAATGATTAAACGTGAATAGAAAAACATAATTTTTACATTATCGTCAGGTTAAACCTAAACCACGAGCTAACCGGAAAATGAAAAACCAGGTCTGTGTGTGATCATACGCGTTATCGAGATGAATTGTGTTTTTTTTTTTCGTGAAACGTTAAAATATCGTGATTTAAGCAGAAAAATTGTGCGAGAACATGGAATAACGAGGAATCTTTCCTGTAACGGTTGCGCCCGCTGACCGGAAATCTTATCTCGTTAAATCAAATGTAACGGCGCGGAAGCAATGCAGCCAGTGTGCCGAAACGTATCATCATCGGTACGTCGATGGAATTATCTCGTGTTTAGATGTTTTCATGTGTGTAACTAAGAATTACGATAGGGATTAAAGTATGCTACTACTCGATATCGCAATCATCTTCCTATTTCTTGCTCTCTACCTCTACGCGTATTACAACATATATTATATAATTTCGCGATCATATTAGACTCCATTAGCGCGTACATTGTACAAGGAACACCTTAAATTGTAATGTTGATTTACGTAAGATGCGCCTCTGCATGGCTCTATCGTGCGATACGTTAATCCTAATAATCTTAACACCGATAGAAAGAAATTGACTTGAGAAAACGGTATATAAAAACACTGAAAAAAGTCTCTATAAAGAAAAAAAGGTAAAAATATATCAACAAGGAAATATCCCGTGGAGAAACAGTGTGCCAGAAAGAAACGATAGTTTTGAATACATGCGATGAGAAGAACTAAATTACTGAAAGATTATTGTTTATTTCAGGCGAGAGATATTCAAATAACGCAAAGATATAATTGATACTATTTAGCGATCACATATAATATAATGCGTATTCGTATTATATTTAACTGTTCGCATTATTGTCATATACTAGTATCTCATAAAGAACGCGTAACAAGTGAGAAACCGTTTTGAAGAAATGTTTACGGAAAAAGTGTGCACAAACTGCTATGAGAAAATACAGTTACGCAAAACTATACTGAAGGTACAAGTAAATTATTATTATTATTATCATTACGTGTGTTCGGAATTCCGTGTGTGTCCCGGCCGATTGCTGTTTGATTCACGTAATCAGTAGTAGAGCACATGCAGCGGACCGATACACTTCGCTTCCAAATTTGATTCAGCATTTGAATTGTAACATACATATAACAGTTTATGCAACCAACAACATTTTATGACTACGTTATAACTCTTATCCGTCTTACGTTAAGTAAGCACATCGATTGTTAATTTTACCAAGATCTTCAAATAATATCTGTGTATTTCTTCTTTCTTCCTTTTCTCACGTATACAACGAACAGAGAGAGAGAGAGAGAGAGAGAGAGATACCAGACGCCAGTAGAAGACACTCGAGTCCTTTTTTTAGCACAGAAAATAAAAGTTAATCACTCGGTATGTCCGAAATATATACAGGAGTAACGTAAAACATCAAATTATGTCGGAATCTCGAATCAATTTCACAAGCAAAATCGTCACCCGTATTCGGCAAACTAACGTACGTCGCATTAACCATCTCGCACAAATCATAATCAAAGGACTGCTTATTGTAGCGCAAAGTATTTTACCAAGCCAGACATGTGCGTACAAATCAACCTCGAGAAAAATCTAGGCTGTGCATTTTCTTATATATGACCGTATAAACTTACTTTTTTCCCATGTATATGAAGAAAAAACACGTTTATACATGCGTCAATATAAAGAAGTTACCGTGATAGCACGGTTGTATAATATTGACGAAATATTTATACAATTCCAGCCTCCTCGTTTTTAGTTTATAAATATGTGTCAAATTATATGTATTATATATATATTTTTTTTCAGTCCATTTATATGACTATTGGTAAGTATCTTATCTTCACCATGCAAAAGTCGTTCGATAATACCTTATTACGTGGTTTGTAAGCTTTGTTTTACAGAAATACATGAAATCGTCACGAAAGCTTAAAGACAATCTATCTTTTGCAGCGAGTTATATGCGGCTTGTACGAAATTTACCAAATGATTTGACCACTATCTCACCAGGGTTGGGAAGTAATACATTACTTGTAACGTCGTTATCAGTTATCTTTTTTTAATAATAACTCCGTGTTATTTTTCTCTGTTAGTAATGATAATGATAACGTAATTACATTTTTGTGTAACAGCAATGAATATAATCGTTACTTCACGTACATGTAGAATATGTCCATATAGGATGGGCAATGGCAAATTGGAAAGAGACGTCTCCAAAGCTTGGTGAGAAAAGTAACGGGAATTGTAACGACTCGTGAACGACCTCGGATTAGTTTTAAAAAGTAACTTCCAACCCTGCTGATTTTACCGACGAGCAACTGCAATTTTCTCAAGAATGTAACATTTGCGAGAAATTCAACGTTATATGATAAGCAAAATGACAAAAACTGCAGAAACTTGTTCGAAAGAAATCATTTTTGTATTGCAAACGTTTCTTTCCCCCTCCCTTTTTTTTTTCAACGAGCACATATATGCGATACAAAAAGAAGAGATTATGTTGTACACAACCACTGAATGTATATCTGTCTTTGAATATGTGTTTGAAATTAATAATTTAAAGTAAATACGCTTTTTATTCACATAGAAGACGAAGTGTACATCACATATAATCAAACGTAAACCGGTAACGTAAACCAATGAGATTTTACAGGAGCTCATCACGCTCTTTGTGTAAGTGTGTATACGTGTATAGTTCGACGATTAGGCACAACGTTCAAAAGCAAAACGAAATCCTATGTCCTCCCCCGTTTTAAATGATAATTTGATTGTGGAACATTACTTTCCCCGCGCACAGACTCTATTTCTCCCTAACTTCACATTGTTGTAATATTAAAAGTAGAAATACATACTCCATTGTTGCTACTGTGTTTTTTTTCTTCTTTTACTTTAATATTATATGTATTCAGTAGTCAGTCCAAGGCAAACTTCATTCGCGATAGTGTAATACAATATAGCTACTATCTTCGTATTTCTTTAGATCGATCTATCTATATATTACTTTCTTTTAAAAAATGTATATATACTTAACATTTAATATAATATATATATCTCTTTAAAATATTTACAATCAATGCGCGCTATAGTACAATATTTTAATCGTTTGTTGTATTAATGTTTTATAAAGGCAATTATGAATGTAACTATCATCCTTACCGTAATAGTATATCGTGTAAACGTGTTTTTTTTTGTTTTTACAATAATCATGTTCGCACTAGGTTAATTATATGATACAAGGTAGGATATTACAAGACTTTTGACACCTCTATGCAATACTTCTATATATATGTACACAAGGAGTGCATGACAACGCGAATTATTTCTTCCACCGTTATTGCATAACCGTTATCCTCGTGCTAACGTTTCCGGGGGAAAAAAAAGAAAAAAAAAACGGGTCGAAAGTTATCCACAGAATATTGCGAATACTAAAATGCCGAATATATATTTGTTTTCCCCCCCAATTATTCGGGGTTCCAATTATTTAGCGAGAGAAATGCCCTGTAAATTACACGGCATAACCGACAATTTTGCGTGTCGTTTCTATAAATTAACATCTCATCGATAATACGCGTAAGTAAGTAACTGTAATCTCTATTCGATTATCAGATGTTTGAAAACAAACGTTATAATTGTAGATCAAATTGACGGAAAATGTACATTTCGCTGCATTTTCTCTTAATACTTGCTTCCAACGTTGTTTCTATATGAGAATATACGAAATAAAAAAATATATATAGTTGCTGTTTTTTTCTTGTTTTCGAGACTTTCATTGAACAAAATATCATACAGTGTGCGAATATTCAAGATCATTTTCATATATACGAAAATTTCACAGTAACAATTGAAAACATAAATCTATATTGTAGCATAAGCTATTTTTCCATACGGCATAGAACATATATTACTATTTACGTACATAATTATGCGGCCAAAATGTTAAATCAAATATATGCGTGCTCCGCACGTTTATTCAATAAGTGTGCAAAAATATAGCTGAGAAATGATTGAACACGTGAGTACGTAACATTTAAGTCATAAACTGTAATGGATGCATAAATGCTCAACAGTGATGTATAGACGTAAATAGCGTATGCTACTTCTATTGTAGTAGTGTAACTCAATGTATCCCACTGGAATCCATTGCGTTAAAGATACACACGCATCAACAAAGTTATTTCTGCATTTATTTCAACATTTATCACTATCGTTGTTCATAGGCATACGTTGTAGATCACAATAGGGGTTCTAATTGTTCAAGAAATTTTGCCCTTACTTGATATAATTCAAGATATCTCTAATATTTCTGAAGAATAAAGAGAGAGAGAGAGAGAGAGAGAGAGAGAGAGAGAGAGAGAGAGAGAGNAGAGAGAGGGAGGGAGAGAGAGGAAAAAAAAGAGAAATAAATTAAATGTAACGTAAAATCACAGATATCGACTCTTCCGCGAGATACCCTCGAATACTGCATACACAATATCACCCTGCGTCTCTCAATTACCACAAAAGTGATATCGGGGGAACACGATTTCAATGGGATACACCGGAACCGGTAAAATTCGTCGCGTTAGATCTCGACCCTAACATCCGTAACTAAGTAAATCAAGAAGAGCTCGCTAGTCACCTGCACTTTCAGTGTCTTCGCTGAGAGAAGGGATCGACTAAACGTTCCAACTATAAATTAATCGTGTCCAGTGTGTGCGAATTCCTAGATGCACTATTATCCTTTGGTGACGTAGTGGCAACGTTCACCTGCTTCGTAACGTTGTTTGTGAATG
Source organism: Dinoponera quadriceps (assembly GCF_001313825.1). Classification (NCBI taxonomy): domain Eukaryota; kingdom Metazoa; phylum Arthropoda; class Insecta; order Hymenoptera; family Formicidae; genus Dinoponera; species Dinoponera quadriceps. Next base: position 364,225 of record NW_014554365.1, read on the forward strand.
GCATAGCGAACTTAAAGTCAGCACCATTTGGCAATTTGCGCATAATCTTCCCGGACGTGATGAGCCTGCCAAAGCCCTCCTGGTGGGCGAAGGCGTAGCCCGAGCGTAAAGAACGCCGTGTACGTCTTGTAGACGGTGTACGTAGTATATCCTGGCTCTGGCGGGAACGCAGCTGCGCCAATCTTTGCTTCAGTCTGACTCGGTCGGACAGTGTCGGTCTGACGTCCATGAAGAAGAATCTCCACGACAGAACCGGTATCACGAGAATAATGCAGGATATCACCGTTGTGAACCAAAAGGTCGCCTCCGACATAGCCTGCGGTGAGAGATCGAGTTTCAACTTCCGAGTTTGATCGTTCTCAAGAATGTATCGCCCATAAGTCACGAAATAGTGAAAAATATTACGAGAAGATTGATCTGCATTGCATTTAAAGGTGTTCGTCAAAAGTTTGATGGTAATTCAGATATACACATGCCTCTTTCTTTTCGTATTTACAATATTGTGTATATACGTCTACCTCAATTTCGTTTGAAATCAACACTTATTATTTAGGTAGCGGAATAAATGCAGGAACGTAATTTTGACTGATAAATACTAACTTCATAAGCGGCCTCTTTAACGTGTGTGTGAAATACGGTAAATGAGCAACACATTTTCATGCGCGAACGTTTTCGGCGCAAATGCAGAAGCACGCGGCTACGTACCATCGTGAGACTGCCGACGTAACTACCGCCTATGACGAAGTTGTAGAAGTAATCTAAAATAAAATACCAAATGAGCGAGCCCCACACCATGATGTGATTGAAAACTGTCCAGTACGACGTGTCGAGGGCTATTTGAACGGTCACGACTATCACTAATATGGTGGCCACTACACTGCCGAACAGCATATGATCAGAAAGTACATAACCCTTTGGCGACACTCCGTCCCTGTATGTCCCTGTTAAAAGGTACGCAAAATTTAATTTTCCTACGATCTAACGTTGACGATCGACGAGTCCTCTTGAGAAAGCGGAAGTAATATTCGTGACAGATAACGTGCCAGATACTTGCCATAAGGTACTAAAAATAATACACAACTGGCGTAAAACCCATGCAGAGCGCTCCAACAAAATTCCTTCTTATTGAAGAGCAGATTCTGCAGTCCCGGCGCGTACAGTTTCGGATACATCAAGCTGTTCTTATCGTTAACGTCCTGATCGAAAATGCCAACTGCCAGCACCGGTAACGAGGTGTAAAACAGATTGTAGACGGAGATGTACATGGGATCAAACACAGTCTGTAAGGAAACATTCGTGGATGATTATACATTTTGTCCCGATCATTCTCAACGAGCGTTACATTATTCTTGAAAATTGAACGGTCAGTAGGTCAAATTTATATGCATATTCAAAATCTCGACTTCGGAGCAGAAGATGCTCTGACAAAGGAGTCTTAAGAATCATATTCGCCTTCGTATCATCATTGTTTGCTTTTATTCGCTTTCATTATCTTTGCTGTAAGGTAAATGTCCCAGTTTGTGACAATCTCCACATGTGCCACAAATTGGGATAAAATCAAAGTTACATGTCACTGAATGGTATTTCCGTCATTTTTGAATACATTATAAATTGAAATTTTATGACAAATTTGAAGAAATCTAATACAATCAGAATCCCAAATGTTTAAACTTTCGAACAGATGTTACATACTTAACAAGTGTATTATCATAATTGATTAATTAATTTTCACAGTGAGATTACTTTGTCAACAACTAATTGGGACGTTAATCTCTATGACAATATAGCGATACATAATAATATGACAATATATAATATAAACTTTAATATATTCTCACTTGTGCGCTGAATCCGCAGAAGAAGGCGAACCAGATGTGGCAGAGGGTGAATGCGAAGTTTTTATAAAAAAAATACCTAAGGAATTTGCTCATTCTATAGTACGACCATCTGCCGTGAACCAGAAGTAGCCTTTCCAAGAACCTAAATTGCCCTATCGAATAATCGGAGGCTAAGACGGCCTGCAGTCCTTCCTGTCCGCTGATACCAACGCCGATGTGAGCTGTTTTTATCATTGAGACGTCGTTGGCGCCGTCGCCAATTGCCAGAGTCACCGCGGACTTATTCTTCTTAATTAATTCGACGACCATCGCCTTCTGCAGCGGCGTCACCCGACAGCATATCACGGCTTTACCTGAAAAATTCCCAGCCAGTTAATTCAACGGCGTTCCTCAAAGCGTAAGCAAGCCTCCTCTAGACTTCTTACATTGGCTGGATACTTCGAGAAAAAGATGCTCCAACTTCGGATGCAACGCGTGAACCAAAGAATGTCCATTGATAACCAGTGCAAATCCCGTCGAGTGTTCCATCTCGTGCTCGTCCTGCTCGTCTCTGCTAGGATTATACTCTGTATCGCTGCTGTGCAGAGAAAATATGGCTTTCGAATAAAAACAGATGATTTCGCTCGAAATAAGAAGACAGCGGATCTGGTATGAAGAGAATCGATTCGAGGATTTGGCTTAGATCCACGACGATACACACAATTGTCGAGACAGAATTGTTGAGCGAAGAGATAACGAGTCGCAATCTTATTAATAAGATGACGAACAACAATTTGTAACTTGTTGCCGTTAAAGAGTATGATGCACGTTAATTATAAACGAATACACAGTGCGTTATATTAAATATCTACAGATACAAAAAACGTGAACATAAAAGCGACATACCGGTTGTGTTATTGTTATATGGGACTAAGATTAAATTATTAAGCATACAGAAAGAGAAGGAGTGAGTATCAAGCATCATGAGATATATAATAATTCTCAGCCTATCTATGACTATAAATAATCGCTAAGAATCGTAGAGTATCCATAAAAAATACCTCAGACGTAGCTTGTGCAGTATCTGGAAAATATCTGAAGTGGTTTAAAAAGGTCAGAATCATCTAGTCTACTGTCATTCTCAAATACGGTCGCATTGCTGATTGCAATTGTCGATATTGAATGTAACAAGTCTCGAGTATGTCCGACAGTCACACAAGATACCAAGGATAGTTTCGTAACGCTTCTTTAAATAGAAAAGAGATATACGGTAAGGTAACTGTCATATGATGCATGCAACCGTAGCTTCGAAAATAGAGAGAGATAAGTAGAAAGTGAAATACGTAAAATCAGTGCGCATAAGATGAATTAAGCGCCGCACTAGCAAAGATAAAGATATATAATTCGTCGTATCATGTTGCACGTGAGTGAGTAGTAATCAACGGATCAATCTTTGTATCCTAAGTAAATCGTCATAGGATTCGAACGAATGCGTTACACGACTGGCTAGCTGAGTATGAAGCGCACACGACTCTTCGGCAGTTAAATATAAATTCTTAGCCACGACTATAAGACATAGAAAGCATTATATGAAACGGTGCCACATTCAGTATATATGAAAGATTATTATTCTTTTTCTCTCTCCCTCTTTGATCTTCTTGTTTCTTTTCTCTTTCAATGAATGCGTTAATCGGAATCGGAAGATAGAGGAAAATTGATAGATTGTACTCCGTCTCTTTCATGTGCCTGACCTTTCCTTGTCCCACCTGAATGTGACGATGGAGAGTGTCGGCCGGTTCTGTTGGGTCGAGGTTGTCTTAATGGTATCCAAATACCGCATCAGCTGCGTCTCCACGCCGTCGTAAGTGGTGGCGTCCACCACGAAGACATCCGTGAGATCGTCCGTCAGCAACTGACACGAGTATCCGATGTTGATGGCCGTTTCTGTATCGGAAAATGTTCGAGAGAGAGAGAGAGAGAGAGAGCGTTATTCCACGGAGACCGACTTAAAAGTTTTCAAAAGCCTTACCCTGCTTGTCGCCGGTCAACACCCAGAGTTTAATACCGGCTACACCGAGATTGGCGATGGTCTGAGGCACACCGTCCTGCAACTTGTCCTCGATGGCAGTAGCACCCAGTAACGACATATCCTTCTCGATCTCTTCGTAAATCGCATCTAACTTGTCGTCCCTGTTTTCATGGCTCAACGCCGCCTCCTGATGCCGTTGTTTCCAATTATTGAAAAAGCTCTCGTCCAAGTCCCTCACGGAAAGGCACAGTGTTCTCAAGCCTTCACCGGCGAACTTATTCAGGTGGTCCAGTGTCTTCGTCATTATCTCCTCGCTATCCTTCTTCAGTCGCTCGTAGATCACGTTATCGGCGCCTTTGCAGTACAGTCGCAGGTGTCCGTCCTTCCGCAGAATCACCGACATCCTCTTCCGCACGTTATTGAAGTCCAGGATACAGAGCAGCTCGTAAATCTCCTTCTTCCCCATTACTTCGATCGTTATGCTGTTCGGTGATCTCTCCTTGAAGACGAAGCCGAAGTTCCTCGCGGCGGACACCAAGGCAGCCTCGTCCGGCGACTGCGCCTGATATTCGATCTTGCCGTTCTTCTCCTCCGGCATAACGGTGTGACAGAGCGCCAGCAGCCGGAAAAAAATGTGGACGTCCTGATTCTCTCGTTTCACGGCCTCGAGCAGCGCGGGATCGTAGAACTTGAATTCCGGCTCGTAGTCCTTGTTAAACGAGAAGTCCAGGGGCGGCATTGTCTGTGTACGAATGATTTTTCTTTTCAGGAATTCCGCCTGGAGCAACGCGGAGCGCACATGGAGTTAATAAAGGAGGAAAATTAATTTCATCGATGAAGATAGCGGGGGAAAACCCGTTGTCAGAGGAAAGGTGAAAAAAAAAAGGGCGCTGAATAAGAAGCCGGAAACCCTGACCGAGGGAGGGATATATATATACCTTGTCTCCGTATAAAAGAGATTCGTTGGAAGACAGCACTGTTAGTTGAATATCGTTAGTTGATACATACTTTGTTAGTTGAATATCGTTATCCTTAAACCAGACACACACAGAGATCGTGAGAAAATATTAGAAAATATTAATAGTAAGAGAGAGAGAAGTACTTAACGTTCAACGTCTTACGTTAAGTACGGATAAAGGAGAGAAAAGTGTTACCAAGCATACGCATCTAGTTTGTAGCATATAATGTAAATTTCTAACGTGCAAGAATACGTGGAGATAAAAAAGTACGGGTTCTAAAAGTCATCGGTCCGGGTACGACTAATGATTAATCGGATCGAGTGTAACTTGATGATGAGAAAAATCTCTGGGTTTACCCTTTACAGAGGGTTGAGATATTGTGAATGTGCAATAACGAACGGATAAAAGCGATATAGATGTGATGTCGGAGATAACAGAAAAGTAAGCGAAGGGAATCGACTAATTTCATTCTATTATACAGGTGAAATACGGGTTCCGTGATCGTGACGAGACAAGTGCTAATTATCAACATGCGTACTGAAGGATGGTGTGGAATCTTTGGGCTGCCGTTGATACCAGGCTCCGGCGTTGTGTTGGACACCCTGTCTGCTTGTTCCAGAAGACGTACATTTGGACCACTTAGTGGTGTATAAACTGGACGTACGAATTCCTGTCCGCTCCTCCATCGCATTGTCGGCGTTCGAACGGCTCTGTCCGTCTACATGCAGCACACACATGCTAAGTGATGTATATGAAATCCTTTGCAAAGGTACAACCACGACATTCGTGTTGGAATTATATTTGCATGTAACTGAACAAAATCATATATAATATACGGTTCCTAGGAAGTAAATCATCGAGTGTTATCGGCGCCCACGAACGTTCCACAAATTATTATTATTATATATGTATATATACATATATATATATATATATATATATATATATATATATATATAT
>NW_014554365.1:370651-374729 GCF_001313825.1 Dinoponera quadriceps
ATATATATATATATATATATATATATATATATATATATGTGTATAAAATGCAAGAGATACTTTCGATCGTATAACCGCGTTTCAAAGATATTTCAGTATATTTTGTCGTCACATATTTAAACATTTTCTACAGACTCCTCCGTGCAGTCATTCTTTATCGGATATAACGTAAATTGAAACAAGACTGTAATAAAGGTACAGGTAACATTGCAAATTTATCGTCATTATTACCGAACATACTGCTGTTTTATACTGCTGGATGTGTGATATGTGAATCCTCTCTGTACAATGTATATATCCTATACAGTAACAGAAACCTCTTGAACCGCGGAAGCGTGTGACTAATATCGTTTTCACGCGTCGAAAGCATAGCTATATAACGCGGGACCAATGTATTTGCTCTCGTATCTCGGACGAATGTATATAATTTCCGTAAGTAGATAATGTGAAGAAAGTGAGAGAGAAAGAGAGAGAGAGAGAGAGAGAAAGAGAAAGAGGGAGAGAGAGAAAACTTTGCAGCACGTACCCTGTCGTCAGCAGTCGAGTCTAGGTAAACGTTCGTTTAAACGCGACGAACTCGCGCGAGACTCACCTCGCTCAAATCGATGACCTCGCCGGTGACCTCGTCGATGACGTCGCCATAACACTTGCCCGCCACAGAACACTTATTAAAAGTCATTATGTTCTGCGTCAGGGTCCCGGTCTTGTCGGAAAATATGTATTCTATTTGGCCCAGCTCCTCGTTTAACGTGGTAGTCCTAGCTTTAGCGTGCGTATTCGTGGGCGCGTAGTACATCTCCTCGTCCCAATTGATCAAAAACGACTGAACGAACCGGATCACCTCGACACTCACGTACAAACTGATTGGCACCACCGTGTTCAGCACGATCGAGTACGAAAAGAATACGAGCAGGGCGATCACCGTTGCGCCGGCAATGGGCTCGCTCGGCACTAACGAGTCCCACGGTAAATACACTTGGAAATAACGGCCGAGGAGGCTCTCCCAAATACCACAGCCGATCATACAGAACAAACACAGGGAAAGTAAAAAAAACACTATCCCGATGATGAGGAGATTCAGCAGTCTATCTATAGAGGTCCTCTTAAATTTGGTCTTCCCTGAGTTTTGCATCAGTTTGGTATCCTTGCCCGCAAAGATCACCATGCCATAGCACCATTGCGTGTTCCTGAGCACGCAACCACGCAAAATAATCTTGTCGTTATCCAATGCGTATCTGCAAAAGCCACGTTAGTGGTCACGTTGACGTGGCGCGCAATAAGGTTTGGTCAAAGCCGATACTCCGCAAAACGAGAACCAGATATTTCCAGTTTTCGCAAGAACCACGAGACGCCTCGCGCTCGAGATACATCCGGTTCTCGTTTCTGCTTCGTTTCTCCAGCCGTATATATCGAATCTTACTTTCGCCCCCTCCACGTGAGCGTTCCGTCGAATTTGTTCAACAAATTATTAGGGGTTTCGCAAACGATCTCTCCGTCGAACTGGCCGATCAACTCGTGGTTATCCATCATCTCGGCGGTTTCCGGCAGGCACTGACGACACTTCAAGTTCGTCTCTCTGTAACCGAGTTCGGAGAGATTATTACTTGCAATCATTCACCTTGTGTCCTTTGCATCTTACAACTGGATAACTTTGTAAAGCCATACCCGTCCAACTCCGCCGTTTCGATGTAACAGAGACCGTTTGGCTCGCTCGTCGTCAGGAGCAGAACGTCCGCCGCGACAAACTGGTCGTTCTCCATTCTGATTACGTCGCCCACCTGGACCTGCGACCATTTCTCCTCACGAAGATTAGTACCCCGCAGTGTTCGGGACTTCCTATTGTTTACTTGAGAATCGCTGCTATGCCGTTGCTGAAAATGAAATCGTCGCGTCACAGCTTTCCGAAGAACGGGGACAGAATGCCAGTGATATTCCACTTTCAACAAACTCAGCTTCTTTATATCTTTAAATCTAACAAGAGACGTAAATATACGATATCACGATACATTTTATCACACAGCTGTGATTCGATGTCACATCAACGTTAACGGAGAAATTCTCTTTTGACTATACTTTTGCGATAAGTAAGAAGGAACGATGAGATACTCACAAAGTCGTCATAGGCATCTTTGACGGCAGTGAGCGTGAGTACCCCTATAAGCGGTATTGCTGTGGTGATAGGGGTTAAGGAGGATATGGCGGGGATCATCTGAAGCACCAACAGGCATAGGAAGTAGAAGTTGGCGAGCCGCTGAAATTGCTCGAACAAATTTAACGGTAGGAACGTCAAAACCGAATACTTGGACGTCTTGATGTAATTATTCTGCAAAAAAGAAAGACGCTCGATCTGTCTCTTGTGACACGTTTATACGATATTAATGCGTATCTTTCACTTTTTTAAACACTGGCCACCTCGAGGCAACGTTGACAACGTGGGGAAAAAAATTGTCCACTCACCGCATAATTAAATTGTGAGTTGTACTCCCGATTGTTGGCGCGAATCCGCCTCTCTGTTTCTGCAAAGATAATGTGATAAATAAGATACTGGTTAAAAGCGTGCTCATACGTATTTGCAAAACATGAAACAATGGCATGATTCTCATTGGATCATCAATAATTCTCATTAGATCGTATCTATGATACAGACACATTTCCGCTTTCCATATCGTATTGGGAAATGAAGAACGGAAGAATATTATAATAAACGCGATTTCGCGATACACAGGAAAAAGAAACGCTGGAATCAAGTGAACGTAATTACCCTTTTCAGCCTCGTCAAGTCAAATAATACTTTTATCGATGTCAGATCTGTAAATGAATCACTGAATGTAAATATCAAATGGCTGCAAAAAATTTTGCCGAGATGTTTCTCATTTCTTTCCCTCGCTCGATTTTGCACCCAATTTTGGTATCAGATTAAAGTACTCGCCAAACCTGATAAATAAATAAATAAATAAATAAATAAATAAATATATATATATATATATATATATGTTTTAAGATACAGCCATTTGTCGTTTCAGAGAAAATTCGCAAAAACTCGAACGATAGCACTTTTTTTTTCAGCGCGAGGAAAGCGAGCTTCCCCTTGTACAACGATTGTACAACAAAGAAAATTATCTCAGTCGTCCGTTAGCCCTGTGTTACGGTATAGGTGGGCACAGTAGTGAAATTGGAAGACCTACGGTGGTTGCGCCACGACGTGGGTTGATCTTTTTCCCAGTTAATCGGTCTTATAGTCAAGCGCATTGCTTTACACCCGCTTGTTATATGCCGCTACTGCGGCAGTTCCATGTTACCGGATAAACTATTAATCGTGGGCTCGTCATGCGAAGTGTGGGGCACAAACTCGACCCGGTGTACTACCACCGCTGTTACCAACGCCGCCACCACCACGATGAGAAGCGATCGAATCGGTCTTACGACGGACGTATTTCCAGCGGGACATATTTCTCCCGTCGTGCGTTCCCGAGGATACGTGGATGTCACTGTTGCTGTTTTATTTACGGATTTTAATAAGTCACTCGAGTGGCTACAAAGCGCGAGACCTTGGTAGAAACGATACGAGCCGCTGAAACTTTCATTAAAACCGCTAACGCCGATCGCCGCGAAACAGTCGTCGAGAATAAGATCCGCGCGCGTTATCGCTTACTACGACGACGACGACGACGGTTCCGTCGAAGAGCGTGACATAAGCGTAAACGCGAAAATGAGCACGCGCGCACGTGGCCAGTGCCAAATTATGACTGTGTCAAGGAGGAAGCTCGGCGATTAATCCTCCCCGAAATAAAGCGCAGGACAGAGTGGGAAAACGCAAAATAACGCTTAATCGCTTGGTTGAAAGGAGGAATCTCCTCCCCCGGTCGGGAGGAGTCTCATAAGACGAGGAAACCAAATATACACGTGCACGCGCCGTATATCCCCGAGTATCAATGCTGCACGTCGATCGTGGGCGCGCTCGTTAAGTACACCGAGCCGTAAATTATCGCGAACTTATTCCGAGAAAGAGCACCGCTGAATCAACACATCAATCGTCCCCACGTTACATCTGTCTTTGCACAACGCTTTGGGGGGGGGG
>NW_014554365.1:374754-375247 GCF_001313825.1 Dinoponera quadriceps
ATATCGACGAGCGAGCCGACCTGAGAAAGCTTAATCCACCGTCCAGTCGGAGGACCTTGACTCGAGCCAGCGGCGCGACTCCCAGAGAGAAGGGAAAGAAGCGCGTGGGCAACTCACCGCTGGAGAAGAAGGACGTGCTACGACCGATGCACTCGGTGGGAGGCGGCGAGTTCGGCGGCACCGACGAGGAGGACGAGGCGGCGGTGGCGGAGCGGTACCTGGTGCCCTTCCAGATCACCAGCTTGCCCAACACCGTGAGCAGGGACTCCCGCAGGGTGTTGTGGCGGCTGACGCCGCCCAGGCTGCTCGACGAGTCCCTCTTCGAGCACTCGCCCACCGCCTCGACCTCGTCGGACGACGAGGCGAGGGTCAGCACCGCGTGCGACCGCTGACCACCTCCTCCGCCGGTTACCGTCACCTCCGGTTGTTGCTGCAGCTGCAGCTGCCTGCTGCGCGTTTTCCGCCGCTTCTTCCGCTTTCTGCGGCTGCCGCC
>NW_014554365.1:375306-391328 GCF_001313825.1 Dinoponera quadriceps
CCACCGCCGGCGCCGACGTCGTCCTCCTCCTCGGCCTCTTGGTTCGAGCATCTGCGGCCATCCTCGCTGCTCCTGGACGTAGACGTCGTCGTTGTCGCCGTCGTCCTCGCTGTGGTCGCTGTGACGCCACGACGCGCGGCATCCCCGGCCTCGTCGCAGTCCTTCACCTTACGGTCGCGCGATATCAACGCCCGCGTTACCGGACATGGTACGTCAAAGGACGGGTAGGAACGATCGGTCGAGGACACGCCGTTTGGCATGGCAGATGCGCTTTTTCGTGTCTGTACACCGTTCATGATCGTGGCAGAGGCGAGAATTGAAAAACCGTCGGTGACGCGGGGGTCCTCCGTGAGAAAAGGGAGAGCGAGGACACAGGGAATTAATGTCGGGAAGCGAACCTTCGGCTTAACCCTTTCGCTGCGGAGCGGCCCTCTACGACTAAAAGTGCTCGCTGTGTGCGCGACACTGTGAGTGATACAAACGGGGAAAAATCGCGTCGAGCCTTACCAGTCCCCGTTTTATATTAAGTTACTTTTCAGCGACGGATATCACCGGCGTACGCAGCGAACGGGTTAACGCGGAGGACCGTCGGGAAAATGATGAACCTTCGTTCGAGAAAAGTCGATTTCAAGTTGGACGGCGGATCGCAGAGAACAGTTCCACGATATTCCGTCCTATATAATCGAACCATTAACCACGGTTATTAACTATTCATTTTAATACTTTCCAAGTATAAAATAGGATTAAAATAGAGGCGCCGTTGTCTACCTCCGCGGATCTCGTTTGTGCCGGCGCTTAAAAATAAATCGACCACTTTAGGAAGCCTCGCGACCGTCTTCAACGTCATTTCTCTCTCGCGCGCGCACACGGCATTACGTTTTTACGGAGATCATGTGAAACGCGAGGAATCGCGCTCCCGTAAGGAATACGCGAAAGAGAATCAGGTTACCTCGATTAATTCAATCATCGAAGCTGTACATATATACACGTACATATATACATATATATTCACGCATGGGAGACAGAAAAAGACACGTGCCAACGTCGTCTTATCACAAGCAAGCACGATAATGAGATTGATAGGAAAAAACAAATCCAACCAACTCGGCACATGCGTGTGTGTCTCAATTGTGGAATAAACCGTCCGCCCGATATATCCGCTCGTAGTGTACGTTGACGTCGATTGCTCGCCGGCGATTTATCCGTGTGGGTTGAAAGAAAAAGAGCTAGAGCTCCCAGAAGATCACGGGTGTTCTAGAAAACCGCGTGAAAAGCAGCGACGCCGTACGCGTATAGATCGCGCGGCACACGGGCGTGAAAATATGTCATGGACAAAGCAAATCGGAGAGTTTTTCCGGTATTTGCGATATAGCTTCAGCATGTCGATGGACGTAAAGTTGAACGTCTACAGGAGTTTTATTGTATTATAAGCCGCGACCGTATAGTGCCGTCAACGCGCACACGCGTTTAATTTCTTCTCTCTCTTTCTCTATCTCACTCTCCCTCTCTCTCTCGGATAACGCGCGCGAAAAAGTATCTATTAAAATCTGCATTGATGAGCACAATATGATGCGCGCGAAGCACTGTGATATATCGAGCTGGATCGTTCGAATGTAAACTGAAAGAGTCACCGGCAACGAGAGAAATAGATAGAGAGAGAATGTTTCCCGGTATGCATATGTCATTTTCGCACCTAACGTATTTTTCTCGCGACACTCGAACAGACTTCGCGAGTAGAATCGCTCGCCCTAGACATTATTTGTTTTTTTTTTCTATTCTCTATCTTATTTTTGTTATCATTTATCGTCAGACGTCACATGTATAACATTACGCGGAGTTTCTAGTAAGGTTGCAGTTAAGGTAATTGTGGCCTGTCAAACCATTTTCTTAATCCTTTTAAATTTTTTAGCCGCCCATTAATGGAAATGCTATCTATACATTTGCAAAGTTAAAAACAATTGACCATTCAGAAGCTGAAATACTCGTAACAGGTATAAAAAGGTGACACTTTTTATACCTGTTCCTTGAAATTAATGTCCTATTTTTAACTATTACTTTTAATTTCTTCTAAACCACGTGTAGGATTTTAATATTGTAATATTGTGTACATTTATCTTTATTTCATTCAAAATTAACTCTTATTACTTGAATAGTAAAAAAAAAGTTACAGGAAAGTATTTTTTTTAGCAAATAATAAATTTATATGTGGGGGTTCCTTAATATTGCCAATAAAAATTCGGCACTATACGAACCAGTTATTTTGAAGATTTCGGCGCTTATATTTCTTCATATTTTCATTCTACGATTATTCGAGTCCCGACCAAAAGTAATCACTGAAAATATGTACGGAGCTTGCTTGACCAAACTGTACGAAGATTCGACTGACTGGCTCAATTGCTCCGATTTACTCTCGCAAGCTGGTTTCAAGCTACACGTGATGGCAATTCCACGTGCAGCGAGATTGAACTTGCGCGTTTAGACCGAGTGTAAGAGAATCGACAACGCGAAACTCTGCGATAGAAAACGTATTTGAAAATTGTGTAAGAGAGACAGAGAAAAAACATACCGGAAGTGCGAGATCGCTGTTGTATTGGGGATCGAACCCGGGACCTTTCGCTTGTTGAATAACTACTCTACCAACTAAGCTACCCAGGCTCTTCGCTTGGATAGACCTTCTCTTTGTCTCTCTCTCACTCTCTCTCTCTCTCTCTCTCTCTCTGATTAAAGGGCTTACATTCGAGCGGCTCGAAAAACGCCCAATGTTTGAAATTTCTGCTGATCACATTATGAGTTTATAAAGATGTCCTTTTGAACAATGATTCTTCATACTTTTATTTACGTATTACATAAAGCCCATTACACAAAGTTGATACGTAACGCTGTTATTATTGCTTCCGTGAAGTTCGTCATCGCTAATCGATACAGTCTATAATTTGTATAAATATTCTTAGTAAGATAGTCTGTCGTAAGATTTTCTTGATACTAGTTTTGCTTTTTTTTTTATAAATGATAAGTGAAATTTCTGGCGAAAAGATCGAACTATTGACTTCGGATGTTGATAACTTGATTACCAATTAATATTTTGAAAATCGACCTTGACGAAGACTACTAATTTTACCAAGAATATCTATGCAAAACTACATCTAAATCGGTCAAATAATTCCCGAGATATTTTGGGTGCCCATTAGCGATGATGAGCTTCACGGAAGCAATATAACAACGTTATATATCAACTTTTTGCAATGGGCTTTATGTAATATGCAATTAAAAGTATAAAGAATCCTTCAAAAGAACATCTTCATGAATGTGATCAATAATGTAATCAAGTAGCCTGAATATATGAAGCCCGTTAATTTGAATTGTCAAGATGGTAATTCTTTCAATTGTCTATAATTATATTTCGCGAAGATTCGTAAAAACTCGTGGGTACGCGACTCCCTTCGTGATTAAGGTACCTCGAGTGGATATATCGGCCCGTAGGAAGCTAATCAATTAATGTGTCACGTGTCGATTGGAAGCTCGTTATCACACTTGCCGGCAAATATGAATGGGCTGACTGTTCAATATGAATAACATGATATGATAAGGATATGAGATGGATGTGGATGGAAATGCGTCCGCGCTAATCGAAATATCTCGAAAGATCTATGTTTCCGCGATAATGGCTCGATTGACAAAGTCACGTTCAAAGCGCATTACTTGTCAAACGGCACGCGGGCCAGCGAACGGAAGTCCATTGCATCGTATCGAGAGTTGCGTAACTCTTCAGCCTTGGCGTTGTATACTCGAGAAGCCAAATTGCCTCTCCAACGAAAGCTATTGTATCACTGATCACTCGATACCGGGTGAAATTAAAATCTTCTATGCGCAAGCACAACGTTATCGCAGCATGAAGCACATCGAAAGCGAAAATTTCGAAGAATCTTTTTGTAGAATTCGTGTCTACTGGAAATCATGCTTAACTTCTTACGATGCTTCTTTCACCGAGTTACGTAACAAGCTGTCACAAGTGCACAATTACATCTGGTGGTGTAATCATTAGACAAAATGCAGATTACATGTAATCACGATGTCGTGCTTGCGACTATGCAAAGTTTGATAACAATGCGCGTGATGGCTTATCTTCGCAAAAACCATCACGTCTTTCTTATGTAACTGAAAACCGCGTTGAATAATAAAAGCAACGTTCGCTCGGTTTCTCGCGCGCAATCTGCATGAAATCGAACAAATATAATCAAGTATCGTTAATTCGTCGGATTACTTCTACTGATTCGACGCAAAAGTTAATTCCGTCTTTTAATCAATTCTTCTGATTTGAATTGATTGCTTTTCAATCAACTCTTCCAGGCGCCATATTTAATTGGTTCGCTGTATCTTAAAGTAAACAAATGAAATACGTGCATTTCGATTAAGAAGCGGAACTTTTGCGTCGACTCGATAAATAGCAGAAAGGGGGAGTCTTTCCGGGGATTCGGTATTTTCAATCGAGCGCTCCGTAGCAGGGACGGTCGGTCTCGCGCGTGGAATCTTGAGAAAATAGCAAGAGGTTAAGCAATCATTTCATCCGGATAAAAACGTCTCGGCTGGGCGCGATCGCGCGTTATCTGCTCGCCACCGGGGAGAGATAAGAAGGCGCGAGACTTCCGTTCGTCGCGTCCTCGAGAGGGGCTGAGGACTCACCTCGAAGACCTCGAGTTCCAGCGTGTCGACCTCGACGCTCATCGTCTATCCTACGCAAACTATAAACCCTCTATAAGGCCAACCTCTTCTACCACGTGGCACCTGAGCCGCGCCGGCGGCGAGACGACCTCGTCTCTCCCGCGCGCTGCGCCTCTTACATAGTTCCACCTGGGGCCCACCACCGTCTCGTCCTCGCGGATCATCGCGGGACCGCATTAGTCCGCCAGCTGGCCCCTCGCGATCCTAATTCCGCTCCCGGCCGCACCACCACCGTTTCCACTCGACTGCCTCTCGTCGTCGTTCCGGCAACCCTGTCGTCGTCGTCGTCGTCCGATCGACATTCTCTCTCCCGGTACCACCACCCCGCGACGCGTACGTGCTCTCTTTCTTTCTTCCTTTTCTGCTCACTCGGAGGAGCACTCAGGAGCGCGATTGTTCGTCCCTGCGAGGAAGCTTCAGAGAATCCCGCCGAGGCTCCTCGGCTCTCCGTGAGCGCCGCGGAAATTTCGACTCGCGGAAATCCCAGACACGGGAGCCCTCCTTGCCGCGGCGACGCCTCGGAGGGGCATCTCAGGTTCTCCTGGACTGCCTGGGCGCGCGAGCGCTTCTGCAAGTAAACCGACGACCGTTCACAGGGTGCGTGCGCGCGGTAGGGACGAAGATCGGATTATTCGCAACTCGACCCGACGCGCCGGCTATCGTCCCTTGTGGCGTGTCTTTGGAGATGTATTCGAGCGAACGGGAGGAAGGTGGAGGGAGCGAAGGAGAAGGTTCTCCGGCAATTATTCAACTATCGTGAATTCCTCGGAGAAAATATGTGCGACCGGCAAACCGTGTGTTCCGGTATCGCCCAGTCGATAAAAATTCACCCGCAGAGGTCGCACGCTTTTATTTGCCGTACAACCTTGGAACTGCGAGATCTAATTCAGGATCGCGACACGCTGCCACGTGCGGGAAAAAAGGAACGCTATATTATTATTATCATCGTCATCGCCGTCGCTCTCCTTACATGCTGTAATGCGGTTTATTCATGGTCAAGCGAGTTATCTAACTCGCCTTTCTGTTATCGGGGATGCAGGGAAAATCGTGGGAGATCCATCCAGATTGTGGATTATTTATCCGCTGATATTTTAATTCTTAAACACCCGGTGGAGAGGCGTGCCATTACTAACAGAAATTCCTATAATATTAAAAGTGATGAAATAATCTCTCTCTCTCGTAACAAATAAACGCTGCAGAGTGTTTAAACAAAATTATTTGTTTTATTACGTCAGAATCGTTCGGGCTAATCGTGCACTTGCAAATGAGAAAGCGTCGAGTAACGTCGACGTTTTGTCGAGTGGATGTGTGAATAAATCAATCAACTTATCAATGATCGTAAAGAAGACGAATGAACAAAACAGACGGAATAGACACAAATTACATTAATCACATAGCCACTTAAAAATATAGACACCGCGTCGCCGCCCGACACGCACACACACGCCATCGTTCATCGGACTATTCTCGGATTCCTAAGTAGACGTTTCCCATCCTCGAAAAACATGTCATAGAAAAAGATTGCAGCAACGCACACTTATCCACCCACGTATGTACGCTAACTATCGCGTTAGTATGCCGGTAACCGGAGACGTCGTTCAACTTGCAACAGGCGGACAGCATCCTGTTTTCCCGACTCGTTAATACCAGGTAAGTCAGATGCCTTCAGTATTTACGTATAAATAACAATTGGCCGCTCGAAAGCGGCACATTCGTTCCGCTTCTAGGCCGGAATGACCGATCGCTTGGGCAATAAAACGACACAATTGCGTATCGCAAAATGCGGCTGTACTTCCGTTTAAGCGTCACGTTTAATGGAAGCGTGGAAGATGAACAATTTGAGACTCATAGTGTTCCTCGAAAGAGAGAGAAAAGGAGTGACATTTTACAATAAAACGTCGGAATGAACAAAGGCTCGAGAGGAACTTCTCATTAATGTGATTCTCGTTAAAATGGTTCAGAAATATCTATCCAATCTTTCCTAAAAGAGAACCAGGTTACGCTCGTCGATACAAATTTTTTTATAAAAAATTTCGTGTTAAGTTGAATACATTTCACATGTCTTAAACGGTCCACACAAATTTTTGTGTTAATTGTGACACAAGATGAATATGTTGAAAAATAATACAAATATTACGTAAAAAATTAATACGAAATTAATATCCATAATACATCGACGCTGAGAAGTATAAAATATATTATTTTAACATATAAAAGCGTTAATTTAACATTTACGCACATTGAATATCAACTAAACGCAAAACATTGAGGTAACATAAACATAATATGTTAAATTAACACACGCGTGTAAAAAAATTTAACACAAAAATTTCAACAAGGACCGATCCTAACACAGATACAAAATGTTTTTTACTATGTATGTATATTTCATTAATCGAACAACGAAAGAGAATTCGCAAATAATCCGAAAGCCAAATTCCTACGCGTTCCGGATCCCCTGAACCATCTGTTGTCCATCTATTCTTCCACCACTTTGGAACACTGTAATACGTGCCATATGTTAAAGCTTATAGCCGAGAGCTCATCCTACATAACATATACGGACTTCGTCACATTCTGATTTCAGTGGACAATGACTAATTTGCATGATTATAATTTATGTAAATCTCATGTATATATATATATATATATATATATATATCGCACCGCGTGTATATCGGTAAAAGTTGGAATTTATGTAAATGATATGCTAATACACTGCGGAGCCGGTGGAATTTATAAATTCGAATAAAACGAATTGACCGTGTCGTGAGCCGAACGTAGCCGCTGTGGAAAGCGAGGAGGGAGAAGGCACTCTCCGGCGAGCGAGTACACGCGTACTCGCGCGAACAGATCGGAGAGCAGATCCTTCGAGAGCGGCGTTCAGCACGCGCTTTGCCGTCCTTGATCCCGCATACTAGGATGATGTAATCGTTCGCCCAAGCCGCCTCTGTTCTCTCGTCTAGCAGGCGAAAATATCCGGGCTTCCTCCCGAAATAATGGCAAACGAGGGCCCTTGCGAGCGCGCACGCGAGAGACTCCCAAAGATTTCGGCGTCGACGCTGAACCCATCCGTCGATCGCAAAGAAACGCGGTATTACTATAGAAGGGGCTGTTACGTAAGATGTAACGGTGCTCAACCAGGAAACTATTTCCTGCCCGGCGAAGCTGCTATCGGTGGAAATGGCGTCGTCTAATTTCCGCACGCAATCAGAGGCACGGTATCGATAACGTGATCTCACATACCGCGAAGAAGCTGCACAGGGAAAGAATCACTCGCCGGTACGAGAAATTTTATGCTGTCGCACGGCAGCATTCACGTCAGTTATTGTATGGCGAGCAAAACAACTTGTCATAATTACTGACTGCGATTTTCTGAATTGTTTTGCAGAATCTGCAGATTGTTTTGCTGTAAAAATACATTCCACCAGCGAATATTTTCTATCTTAGCGACAACAATGTTTCCGCTTTAATAACGAATAATTCGTTGATTCGGTTACGCCAACTAAATTCGATTGACGTCGCAACGAATATGCAGCAACGATGGTTTCGCTACAACGGCAAACATATTTTTCTCCGTTCTACAGCGAGTGAAGAAATTTAAAATAGCGCGCATCTGATAAAAAAAATATTCCGCCAATTTATCACCTCTCACTGAATTCATCTCTACCCGATTATTTGCCAAAATGTTGACGTTTGATGGAAGAATTAAAAAAAATACCAACCACGAATAAATACTAGTTATAAATAATAATAACGGCAATCTTGATTAACGGAAAGCGTCCTTTAGTACATACGTAATCAAGCAAAAAAGAATATAAATAACGGTGAACGGCGTGTATCAAGATCAATATCCTCTTTAAAGAGAAAGTCGATTAAGAGTAAGTTCAGGTTTTCTTGCTCGTGGCCGATTTTCCCGGAAAATGTCAGTCAGTTTTCCTACACCGTTCGCGGGGGAATCACACGCAATCTGACGCGGCGCTAAGTATAGAATGACGGTTGTACGCGGATGTGGATGCGTTCGTCGTAATTAGCATCGGATCCTCTGGCTCGCTATGACGCTCGGAAGTCTATAACAGAGGCTTTCATGAGGCTCGTCTGGATTCCGTCTGGAAGCGCGCAGTTTTCAACGATAATGGAACCGCACGCAGTGCTCCATTTCCGCTGGCGGGTGCATTAGCATGACTCTCTCTTTTCGTCGCTCTTGCGGAGGAACGCTGTTATCACATCACCTTCCATTGCTATGGTATGGTGAAATTTCTTTTTTTTTTCTACTCTCGATCAGCACTTGAGCGTGAATTTCGCGCGTTCGTATGAAATCCAAATTATTGTATTTCCAGCCGATTTCGCGGTAAACATCGAGTCGCGAATCAAAGGATGACGCAGAGAGCGCAGCCGTGCGCTTTCTCTGGATTGCAGATCCAGATTGCAGTCCAAACAAATGTTTTGCTATCACTAGATTGATTTACGCGGCATTCAACGTGTTAATAAGCAGGCCTGCTGCTCATGAAACGGGCAATTCGGCCTTAGAAGTATCCCCGAATAAAACTCGGTTTTTGTCCATTTCCTACGCGGTATTGCTATAACTAATGAGAATCCATTGATACGAGACAGTAACTGAACGGGTGTCTAGAAAAACTGCGTAGATTTCTATCAGGGTCATAGACAAAGATACTCTAGCGACAAACCAAACGACATCTCTTATCGGAACGTGATCGGGAATGGCTAAATTCTTACTGGAAGGACGGACTTTAAAAAACGATTATTACCTTACGACAATTATTACACAATGATAATTTCCCGCTGGGAAATCCCCACAAGCGAGCAATTAAAATCCACCGAGATTTCATCGATTCCGCGATCTCTGTCTGCGGACAGAGCTGGACGCGATTTTCCGGCGCCCCGTGCACCATGCGAAATACGGCACCAGGCCAAATTACGAGCGATGAAACGAGAAAAGAGAAAGTTCGCGTGCAATTTCGAGGTTGTCAGCTCGCGACCGAAATACATACATCCATTTATTTTTTCCAGCGCGCCTCACGAATTTATTAACCGTCTCAAAGAGAATTTTCGCGCGTGGTAGAGCCTCACCGTGCTTCCGGTCCCCCGTTTAATCGTAAAATAACGTCTACCGTCGACGTCTCGTCGAAGGCTCGAAACTCGATGAGAATCGAGTTACACGGCGCGGGCTACAAAGGAATGCCACAGCATCGTTTTCATGCCGCGCCTCGATGACGAAACGTCGGATATAGCCGATACCGTCGCGGCTCTCGAAATAAATTGAAACACGTGCTCCCCCCTCTCTCTCTGTCTTTCATATCGCCAACATCATCAGGTGCATCGTCGCACGCGGCTCTTTCCAGCACCCGCGTTGTGCAACTTCGCACTGCTGCTGATGATTTCGCAGAAGCGGCGACTATCTTTGGAACGCTCGGCGCTGCTCTCGGGCAAAATATTATCCGAGATCTGGAAGACATCGATGACAGCCCCGGGAGTGTGTACGACGCGACGAACGTCCCAGCGTGAAATTAAATTTCGCAGTGAATCGCGGCGAAAATCGCCGTCCCATCCGCTGTCATCGGTCGTATGTGTCGCGCGCGTGTACAACCGTTCGCTGCGACGGCATCCATCCCGCGGATGCCCGTTATGCAACTCTCGTCGTCGTGTCGCGGTTTCACAGGCGAAGCGAGGCACTTGGAGGAGGACCGCGGTGTATATATACGCGCGCGCTTCCGTCCCCGAGCTTTTTGCACCTACGTGGTAACGGCGATGTGTATTCGATAATTGGCACTCGACCAGGGCGCCCCGTCATTCGTTTCAATTATCCGGCTTTGTCGGTGACGCCAGTCGACACCCACACGCACCATGATATTGATAATGAATCGTGCGCTTTTTTCTCCTCCACCTCTTCCTGCGAGCTATCTCTTCGACGACGACGACGCGCGATCGCGTCGCAATGAGAAGCGCTGCGACCGTGTCCTGTGTATCAAGATGACGTAATCATGAGTCCATTCGGATCTACGATTATTCCGGTCGCGAGTATCTCTAGAGTTTCGAGAACGGCCACTACCCGCTACTGGCCTTCGTGAGATCGAGTGTCTGTTACTAATCTTCATGATCGAGAGTCTGTTGCCGGTCCTCAAGCGATGCCATTGTCTCTGTGACATGCGTCTTTTTAGATAAATTAATTCAGTCCGTTAATTTGTTCGGTTCCCCTCTGATACGACGCGCAATGAGCGCGCGTCTAATACGCGGATCATATTCGCTCGAAGAGAAATATAGAAATACAGATGGTCCCGGCAATTTCATTAACACCGAGACACAGGGAAAGGATTAAGCAGACGCACTCGAGACAAATGGCGGACAAACAGAGAGGCGCTTCTTTTTATAAACACGGCGCGTTGCATTACGGCGAGGATCGCTGTCAAAACTTGAAGAAGGAACGGCGAACGCCGGGAGTTGCTCGTTCGCGGATTATCATATAATGAAACAATAATGAATCGACCCACGCGAAGTCGCAATTCCGAGGGATACACGCATACGCAAAGTGGGACGCCCAAACGTCGTGGGAAATGAGGGAGGTTCACATGACGACGACTAACGTTGTTTTATCATTTAGGCTCGCGGCTTGGGAAACGGATTTAACGGCCTAATTAGCGAGCGAATCACGACAGGTTCGCGTATTTATTCTCCCGAGCCTGGATTTGTCACCTCTCGGTTGAAAACCTTTCGAGCGATTCCCTCGGGGCTGATCAAACGACAAAAATAGAACTCTGATGTAACTCTTTATTTTTAATCTCTTCTGCCCCAAGAGTCAATAAATGTAATTGTTACGTTCGTCGGCACGAACGAGGACTGTATTATGACAAAATGATGTAATGTAATAAAGTGTGCAGTCTAATAAAAGTTATCCGGGCTGAAAGAATAAATCGAGATATCCCCATACGGAGAAAACGAGATTTGCTGGGACAGCAAATTGTTCGTTAATATTGTGACAGCGAAAAGATTTGCTACACGAAAGAAATCATTTTGCTGTTGCGACAAAATCAAATTATTTTGCTACGACGTATATCCAGTAAATAGCAATTAATGCTCTTAACACATTTTTCCGCTGTCCAAACCAAGTTTCTTGCTGTCTAAATAAATTTTGTTTTGCTGTCATTATATTGGCTAACATTTGCTATTCTAGCGAAAATCGTTTTCGTCGTGCACGGATGATGTCATTTCGCGGACAATCGTCCAGACATACCGAAGACAAAGTGTGTATCATCTCTCTCTCGCCAGCCGAGGGATGGAAATAATTTTTCGAACTACTTCGTAAGGAACGAAGGGGGATCTGTCTGAAAGGTCGTGAAACTTTTTTAATAAATCCCCGCGATTGTCGATACATGCGACAGCGACCGCCCGTTCTCCTCCACGTGTCTTTTTCTCCAGCAGCCGGTCGTCGCCGATCGATCCCACCGCCCGGCCGGCTGCTCTCGCACTTTACTCTTTCGTTTGTATATAATTCTCTGCCGGCGAATAGCAATAATAAAGAAAGAAAGAAAAAAAACTAACGCAAACGTTACAACGCCCCCGCCTCGCTTCGGAAATTTACAGCCCTGAATCTGGCACGCACTGCCTGCGGAAAGTTTCCTACGTTCTCGCTTGGAGAGAAGGAGCGCCAATTTATCGATCTTGAAAACAAGACATCTTTTAAGTTTTCAAATTTTTTCCAAGTAGAGTGAGATCTCCCCATCTTAGTATTATAATTACGCCAACATTTTTTTTCACGCTTGGAAAAAAATGTCGCATAAAGTTTCGAAGTGGAAACGTCGAAGGTGGATTGGAAATACTCCCGCCGAGTACTGATTTCGTTCGAGATAACTCCTGACAACAATAATTAGAAACCGATGAGGCTTTCTCTCTTTGCCCCGGGACACGTATCGATCGTAAAATTTGTTCCAGCAGAAACCTGGAAAATATTAGCGCGCAAAATCAACGTACGAGTCGCGTGGAAATTGATCCTTATTACCGAGCGGATGGCGGACGTTGAAGTAACGGATCGGTGGGTGAACGCATTGAATGGTCATTGTCGCGATGCGAAACGTGCGTATACACACAAGCCGGCCACGGGGTATTAATAATGACCGAAGCACTCATTCTCTATGAATGCCAGGCGTTATTAGGTCGCTCCAGTTTAAGTTTTCCAGGCCAGCATCGTCTTGCATAAATCAACGTGCCCTACACACAGGCAGCGGCACCACCGCCATTAACAGATGTCCTTTCGACCGACGAATTCTTTGACGATGTCGGGCACAGTCCTTCACGAGTGAAAAATTTACGGACCCTCGAGATAATCAGCCGGTTCTCGATTTTAAGAGTTAAAATTAAATTCGTCGCGGGGCAAACGCGTTTAAAAGCGACCTGCGCTCTCGAGCGAAAAACAAGCTTCGATCCTCCATTTCCCACCCTTGAAACTTTGCCAAAGATTTCTCATTTTCGACGTTGATTATTGCTATAATTAGAATACGCTTGGATTTCCGTCTCAAGTTCGTCAAAGAAGTGTTTCACAGCCATCGGCAACGCCCGGGACCGGTAGTCGCGACCGAAGTTTTCCATCGACCGCGAATTAAGCGATTAAGCAATAAGAGATTAAAGTAAACTGCGTCGTTAGGTATAAACGCGCGGTATAAACCGACCAACGATAACAATTCGATCCTCCTGCCATTTTACAACAATAATGTGCCAAGCGGATCAATCGAGCGATGAAGTCTCTTAATAGCATCGCGCTTTCAACGTTTGAACCTACCACGTTGAAGGTGCAAATTAATATTTAACGATTAGCGTAGTGATGAATCTAGTAATAAATCATATTATCATAAAGAAGAACGAATATAGTCAACGGACGGATTCACACCGATCCGCAAATAACGAGCTCGTGAAGATTTTCGCGACGGTAAATATCTTCCGTTTATACGCTCAGGATGCCGGAAGCCTCGCTTCCTTCAGGAGAAGCGAACTCAGCTGAGTTGATCCGCGCTCGGCCACGGATAATTTTTCTTCCTGTCGCTCTCGGCGACCTTGCGACAACACTTCCGATCGGATAAGTCGGATATAATAGAATTCCCGATGAACCGTCTATTTACCCTTAGCCTTGCAATAATTCAGCCACTAGTTGATTGTCCATCTGCGTGTGCATTATTGATCGCGCGTGCGTTCGTAAATCACCGATATGATTAACGACACGTGGCGACGGCGGCGGCGCTCCCATTTCCGAGGCGAAGCGCGGCCGTACGAAAAAAAAAAAAAAGGGAGGAAGAAAGGAAAAAAGAACGAAAATTCCCCATGGACGTCGCATCGTTACGCCAACGTAATTCCTCTCTCGGCAGATACATTCCCAGGGTCGGACTTATGACCGGGCGATTCGATAAATGATCGGCGCGAGAGAAACGAGCCGGCGTCGTAAACCGGACTCGGGAAAGATTTCTAATTAATTAAACTTCAAGCCGCGCTCTCCCAAGGGTCCGAAGGCGAATTTTATCCTGTCTCGTCGTTCCCCGCGGTTTATCGATCGACGGGCACGCAAATGCAGCTGCAAAATCAACATCGGCCTCGGAGAAGGTTGTAAGTAACCTGCCTACTTTTCACCCCCTCGCACGGCGAAAGGGAGATGCATTCTGCATCGAATAAACACGAACGACGATCGTGTCTCTCTCCCCCCACGAAACCGGGGAAAAGAATTGATTAGAGGAGAAAGAGTCGGTGGAGCGGGGGGGGGGGGAAGAGGACAGGTAANTGAGCTGCTCTCGACGCTTCCCTCATCATTTCCGGGAAGATTCCACCGGATAACCTCGCGTAGTTCCCTGAATATACGCATAAACCCTTTATTCAGGTTTCGAGGATTTCCCTGACCACAAAGGACGATCTTCTAAATTCCGATACCCGGCACGCTCGATCACGCACGCCCGGTGCTTTATCACTCGTCGTCATTGCGTCGTCCTCGAGGGGGCGACTTCCTTACCGCCGCGTCCGCCACGAAGGCACCCTCGTCGTCCTAACGATCGTCGTCGCCCGGACAGAGGAAGAGAAAGAATAAAATCTGCGAGACTGCGAAGGGATAGAAAGAATGAACGGGAGAGAAGCCGGGTCGAAAGGAGTCGAACGGGTGTAACGATAAAACGGACGATATGTAATTGTCGTTTGTCGTTCAGCTGAAATCAATTAATTCGCCGCATTTTCATATAAACGCGACCAATTTCGTCAATTAATTAACAAAAAAAAAAACTGGCAAACAGTATCCGAGCGACGTGTAAGAGGATCGAAGGGAACGTTCGTTATTTATCAGTACGGGATCAAAGCATTCCGCCGATAATTCAACCTATAATGAAGAGCAGCAAAAAAGGGGATGATTTTGGTGGATGCGTGTTCGCCGAAAAATGGAACACATTAATTCCCCGTTCACGGAAGTTCCACGGTTTACCAATCATTAACGATATCTCAACGGAGGCAATAAGAGAGAAAATTTCACCCCCATTCTCTTCTTCGTACAAGCAAGGGAACGAGCAAAATATTCAGCGAGCGATTCCGCTCGATCGTCCGCCCCAGTCACGACTACCCTTTCCCGGAGGAGAGGAGCACAATTTCCGAGAAAATGCGAAGGGTGAGAGAGAAGGAGAACGCGGAAAGGTGTGTGAGAGAGAGAGAGAGAGAGAGAGAGAGAGAGAGAGAGAGAGAGAGAGAGAGANAGTCTTACCGCGTAAGCGCGTGCAGCAGCGACGACGAGGCGCGTACGAACGCCCGAGAGGCTTTTAAACGGCAATCGATCGCCGCCGTCGCGATGAGGTCAACGTTGGTTATCCCGAGCGTATATACAGAGCGGAGCAACGCGGAGAAAGGAGACCTCCCGTGGGCCGGAAGGGGACTTCTCGGAGTCCCTCGACGGAATCGTCGTCGTCGTCGTCGTATACCCGTGTCCTGTGCAAAAAAAACTCTCCGATCGCCCGCCGATCAGGACGGAGAGGAGGATGAGGTCGCGCGATGACGTCGGCAGGCGTGATAGCGAATCCGTGTCATCATACCGTCATCGTACCGCCCCGCGCTGATAACGTCCGCGAGCGACTATGCCCGATGACGACGACGACGTAGCGATCGTTACGATTGGGATCTCGCGACGCGATCTCGTGGCACGAAAACGCGCCGATAACGCGGCGCCGCAGGCAAGAGAGAGAGAGAGAGAGAGATGTACACGGCCGCGGTTACATCGTCGCTTCCAGTCGCGCCGTCAGCTTACAGGACGACCTCTCCTTTTCTCTTCTATATAT
>NW_014554365.1:391442-407359 GCF_001313825.1 Dinoponera quadriceps
TATATATATATATATCTGAGTCTCTCTCTCTCTCTTCCTCTTTCAAATAGATCAGCCGGTGATTGGGCGGACACCGTCTTTCGTTTCACGGCACCGGCACTCGGTGGTGCTTTTCGCCGTCACCAGCAGCGTTATCGTCGTCGCCGTCGTTACCACCACCGTCATCGCCACGGCAGCGAGACTCACCGAGCGAGCGCGCGTCGACGACGACGAGCCGGCGCGCGAGAAGACACCTGGTTGATGATGAACGGACGGACACCAGCACACACGTCTTGCCCGCATGCACGCACAGCGACGCAAATCACGAATCAACGCGCACCAGGACGTCCGGTCTCTCGCGGAGGGCCCTCACAGCGGCGCACTTCTTCCACCACGAAGTAACGAAACAGTTTCGTCGCGCACACACACACACACGCGGGGGCCTGCTGCTTCGCAGTGTCGACGCGCGATCTCGAGGCGTCGTCCAACGACGGCGCCACGCGACGCAGCGTCGCGACGCGCCACGACGCCGGCACGGTGGAAATTCTAGACGCTCGTCGACACGGCGACCGCGGGGGTAAAGAGGGCTGCTGCTGCATTGACGGTGGTGAAACGGAGAGCTCCGGGGGCATCGATCGAATCCACCCCGGAACCGTGCGCCCTTCCCGACCAGCTGGTACGAACTATCAGGAGAGACTCGAACGATGATGCGCGAGTCGGTAAAAATTGCAGCCGGAAGGGAAGTGGTTTTCAGCGATGACGACGCGTGGTCTCTCGCGCGGAGGAAACAAATTTTGTTAGAACAGCAAATGTTTGTCGACATGTTCCATTTTACAGAAATAAACGGGACAACCTCTCCTTTTCTTATACCCTACAAATAAATTTTTAAGTTTTACTTTTTTCTTGTACGGTCTCTTGTGCAAAAAAACACCGTTGCAGATGTAGAATCTAGTAAAAAAAAAAGATTAGTGCAGCTTCTGTCCGAGAAATGACACCCCGTCATCACTCGAAGCCGACTCAAAAGATTGTCGCTCAAGTTGCTTCGTTTTTGCATGGACGAATAAATGAAAAAAAAAAAAAAAAAAAAAAAATGCAGAACAGAATTCTAGAAAACCGGTGGAAAACGATCAGAATATTTGTTTCACATAATATAGAGATTAAATATGCTGATGGCCGATATCGTCGGCTGCGATTGTATCGCTAGAACGCGTGTAAATTATTCAACGCGCGAACGCGATACGCGACTCATAGAATAAATCGTTTCATCTTCATGAGCTCTGTTTGCCAAAATTCGGAGAAGTGACTAACAACACCGACTGTTATCCCACCCGGCGGGATATTTATCGGCCGATGAATAGCAGGGGGGATTACCGGGGGTAAATGTGTAGACGGAGAAACGCTACACAATAATTCCGCGATGGTACGGCCTGGACACTGGAAGGGTAGAAAGCGAAAGTGGGGAACATAAGGGGAGCGTTTTGTTGCTCGACTTAAATGCAACATTCTCGATCAACCCCTACGTCAAATTGAAAGCCCACGTAATACGAATTTCTTTTTACACTGAGAAAAAAGATAGTTATCTCCGGGGACAACAATATCCTTCTTTTACTTTAACTGCAAAAGCAATAGTAGCAACATGCACGTAAGGTTATTATCACTGCTACCACAGTAATACTTACTTAAAAAAAGGATATTGTTGCCTCCCGAAAATAACTATATTTTTCTCTCAATGTGTTACATCGAACTGACGGTTCGCGTTAGAGTAGAAATTACGCGCACGTATACGATACGTCGAAACGTTTACGTTACGTTCACATCACAATCACGATGCAGGCGATGATCATCGTTTATAATGAGAATCATTGATGCTAATGAGTATCATAACACAATACGGAAGAAAAGCTTCTTCGATACGCGTGTCGCGTCGAAGCTCCCGCCCGACGTTGAATAAAAGATCACTCACCTTGCATAGGCCGCGTGGCAGCGCTGCGCGACATTGTTCGCGTAGTGTTTTAGGCTGTACTTTCGAGTTAGGCGTTTGTGGACGGAGTCTGTCGATATGTCCGACGCGGAGGATGACGGCCGTTAGACGGAGCGATCTCCCGTCGCGACTTTGGTCGGTGTGGCTGGTTGTAGAGCGAGCATCAAACGCGCGTCTACGCGGTGCAAAAGCGTGCGTAAAAAACTCTCCCTCCGTCCGGGCGATCGACGTCCTTGTCGTCGTCGTCGGCAGGTACAGCTCTCGCCGACAGACGCGACGGTAATTTCCGGACAGGATAGTCGTTTCGCTGCCAGCAGCGACGAACAATCTCTGCGGATGACGACGCTCCACTCGCAGGATGCTGAGGAGGAGACGACGAGGAGTCGCCGGCGATCCTTCCACCACCGCGGGGCGCAGAGGACGAAGGGGTCTACTGAGGCACGTGGGTGATGACGGGGATGATGTTCTCCGTGTTCTGCGACGTACGAGAACGAGCAACGGAGGGGGCCTGGATGATATTCGACGACGTTGACAGCGACGTAAGGCACGGCGCGGCACCGCGACAATCAAGTCGGATATTCCGCGGCGAGATAATGACGACAGGATATCCGGTGTGGGGGGTACGGGGGGTCCTTTGGGGGTGGCGTCCATGTGGGGTAGATAGTCACCTCCTGGCTTCCCTCCCGCCTGCGAGCCACCTCCTCCTCCTCCAGGACCTTCTCCTCGTCGAGGTGCCCCAGCTTTCGGTACTCGCGGACACCAGCTTCGCACGCCGCCAAGTCTCACCGATTGGCTCCCACGTGATTACGTCTCGTGGGTGCAGGCTGTAACAGAAAGGAAAGAGGCCTCGGTCAGGGCTTGAAGAGTCCAGAAGGCTTTCTGCGATAAGCCGTTAGTAATATTAGATATCTATAAGTAACGTCGCTTTTTGATATTTATGTAACATTTTATTTTATTTAACACGATGACCATGTTGACCATGATGTTTTAAGCTTCGTCGCTTATAATGAATCACGTCCACGAACAAGCTGGCAATATTTATTCAATCTGAGAAAACGACATTACTTATGGATACTTCTAACTGATCAGAAGTCAAGGACGAATTGTGAGTTAAGTAGTCAATAGTATATCATAAGGCAATAACAAGTCGGTAATCAGTGACTGCGTGGAGATGGCCAACTTCCATTTCTTACGGTTTAAAACTTAGATCGCGTTACGACTGACCAATCGAACGAAAAGCAATACGCTGTCTTTATCGAGAGAGCTGATTAGAACTACTGATATCTCTCTGATTGATTGAAATCGTGACGCAACGATTTATTACGATCTATTCTGGATGTCAATTTCCTGAGATTTATTAATTATAATTCCGACTCTACCACCAGTGTGATATGAGTGACGACTAACGACTTATCGTAAAGAGCTTTTAAAAATTCGCACGAAAAATTAAACGATCGGTTGTAACGAATCTCCTCGTCGCCTGACAATGAATTTTTTAGCCTCGGTTCGAGGATCGCGGATTGTGGAATAATAACAATCGAATTATAACGTGACGTATCTATAGAACATACACATGCCCCCTCCTCTAAATTACAGCTAGATTTCACGATTTCAATTCCCGCTTACTTCTTACCGAAGCGACAGAACTCGTTCTTTCTGCTTACCACCAATCTCATTCGACCTAAGTGATAGCTAACGCGTGATAAATCAAATCCACGATAAGGAACGTCCGTTGATCGTCACGGATAGAAGTCGGCCGATATTAGAGTGGCCGATATTAGGATAGCCAAATTTCCACGGGATAAGGAAAACGAACGATCGATATCGAAAATGCTCGATGAGACGAAGCTAGGGAAAATGTGAAACTTCGGGCGGGATGGACCATCGGCGAGGGTCCGTCGTCCGACAAAGGAATCGTTCAGCTACGTTTGATGTGTATAAAACATGCTGACGTCCACTTAAAAGAACGCCGTGTGACAACGTAACGCGAACAAATGTATAGCAATGTAGTCAGATGACATATTTGACAAACGTAATCGACGACTCGCGAATAAGGCCGCGTTTCAATAGCAGACGACTGAAATCCAACACTGATCCGTTTGTGAATCACGGTGGAGAGGTTACCGCGCGATGGGTCAATAATATGGTGCGTTATCAAAAAGTAAATTTAAAGAAAACCGACATTTTACTTCGCTGATATCATTCTCTCGCTCGTCTACGCGGTCCTCATCGCGATGGGAATTGGTATTTCCAGAACGGACGAAACAATCCATATTTATAAATTTCTCTTTACATATTTCACCTCGCGCGCACGAGCGCAGCTTAATATTCGACGCTGCAACACGATGGAACACGAGGATGTCTGCAATTCCGACGAAACCGTAACGCGAAACCCGAGTGAAGCTCCCGGCCTCGAATGTCAGACGCATTGAACCGACAAATAATTATCGAGAACAATATTTGTCTTCTTTTTCATGGAATTGACAGATCATCGTGACGCAAATTACGTGTTTATTTATCTATTGGCGTGTATCTGATCGGACTATCCGATTCCGCCGCCTCGCCATTAACAGAAGGAACAACGCATGAGGCATGCCGCCAGGCGAAATAATTCATACGCCAGATATTGTCATGAAGAATAAGACAAGAGTTAGCAACAGATAATACGCGGATCGTATCGATTATCATTTACGCGTACATTAGATCATCTATTGAATTTTCCTCCTGATCTATACTCGGTACGTTGCACAACACCGTAACTGTATGTTGTGGCAACAAGATATACAACACATCGATTTACTCTCCTGCGATGTTTTCTAAACAATCTTGCTAGCAAAAAATATCAACCGTTATTGCTAGTTAAAACGTTACAGTTCTGCCAGAGATATCTCGATTTCTACTAGCGCGTCTCAACACATTAGAGATGTGTCGTTATTATATCAATTAATTAAATGAAAACATTACGCGAGAAAGACGAATGATCCATAGAGATGAGCACGAAATGTTCTTGAGATTTCTCACCACTTGACTCCAACACTTGACAGATAACAGGCTGAATTTATTGTGTCAATTTATCATTACGGTAATACGATAGCGCATATTTGTCATATTAATATATTATTACAGTACTCTCCTCCTCCCCAATCGCTCTCTCTCTCTCTCTCTCTTTCTCTCTCTGCATGTGTTTTTCTCTAATCTTTACTCATTTTCTTTTCGTTTCTGCTTTCTATTTTTCTTTTGAAACACGTTACAACGCTATTTATGCTTCTACGGTCACGCACGAATGTGGATCACGTAATTCCATACCTTTCTATTTTTTTTTCTTTTTTCTTATATTATTCTGTAAGTTCATATCTATAACATCCTTAGAGGAATTGTTCTAGGAGGACAATAAAAGCTGTTCGTTCTCGCTCTCTCTCTCTCTCTCTCTCTCTCTCTCTCTCTCTCTCTCTCTCTCTCTCTCTCTCTCTTGTGTAAAATTTTTTCATTTACTGTACACTCAGAGTAGGTTCTTTTTTGTTTCAAAACTTTCCATCTTTTATTATTATTCTACTTGATCTATTTTGTCTTTGTTTTTTCCTTCTTCCTTTCGTTGTAATTTTCTTTATCTACTGATGTACACATTTTTGTTTTATGATTCATGTAATTACTTAGTAGTCTCTAGCATTTACTTAGTAGTCTCATGCATTTCTAAAATTGAAATAAACACCTCTCTCCTTCTCTCTCTCTCACTCATTTTCTTATAACGGGACGCGATACAATGTGACGAGATAAATAAAATTAAAGCTAATTAAGTCGCGACATATATTGAGCATGTAATGAATTAGAATCGCGTTAATAGCGGCCGGTCACGGAAAAGGGTGAGTTGATGAACGTGGAATATGGAACGTATGAAATCCAGCTCGATCGCGTATCTCAAGGACATATCGGCATAAACCGTATTTCGCTGCCGCGTCGTTACGCTAAGCACATCGGCAGGCCAGCTCGGCCGGCGCGCACACAGGCCGATAGCGAATCGAAGCGAAGTCGCGCCAACTACAACCAACCCTCGTTACGTATTCACGTATCCTTGATTCGCGGCAAAGTTTTGTCGCGTCTGACGTGTCCGCGAGGCATCGTTGAGCTTGAGAGACCGTAAGCTCCTTTTCGGGACATTGAAGTTGAGGTAGACCTCTCTCTCTCGTCGTTGTAACTTCACGGCGACAGCTTAAACCGCTCGCGTGCCTCTCGCGGATCTTCGGGGTGCCGCGGGGAAACGCGGATTGATCGCAGATTACCGGCAAAATATTCGAGGGTTAGCGTCGCGAGGGTGTACGAACGCTCGGTGTGCGAGGCGGAGCAACCAACACGCGAGATTTTCTCGCGTCAACCCGTCGTCCCCTCGCGTACTTTTTTCTTCCTTTCTTCCTTTCTTTTCTAAGAGAAATCGCCCGCTTATTTTTGTCGTGAATCATTTTGGGCGAATCGACGGATACGTCGATCCTATTATCTGAATCGTGGTGACTTCGATGCGCGACATCGGCGCACATTTTTCAGGGAGTAATTGCGACGGGTTGACAATTTTCCAGGAGGCCGCGACGCAGCAGAAACAAATTACGCGCAGCTTCGTGCCACGGGGTGAGTAGTCGTGACGTCGTTTGAAGGTTTCAGCCGCCGGCATGAATGAAGCCTTAACGTATGCTTTATCGTCCGTGCGATGATAATTGAGTTAACGCCGTGCGCGCACGGCGGAATGAAATCTGCAACCCGCGATATCGAGCATCAACTTACGATCTCGCGCAGACTTGGCTCGCGCGTGGAATTAGATCGTCCAGGTGAATTAACAGACGTAATGCGTGCCGTTCGGCACAGATACCCACTAATTTAATCGCAAAGATCGACCCGAGCGAGAGAGTAAATCTTCGTAACGCGGGAATTTCTGCTTCTTCGGTGAATCACGGCAGCGTGGACGGACGCGTATTATCGATTTTCTTCCTTCCCGGTGTGTATGTACAACGACGTGTCAAGCTACGCTTTAAGAAAGGTGATTTGAACGAGGAAGAGAGAAAAAAAGAAGAGGAAGAGAGTTGATATGTATGAAATTTGTATAAATTTGCGAATTTCTTTATATATGATGTAACGATAGATACTTTTTTCAGTTACATATCTTTACGAACTAAAATCTGCAAGATTTCCATTTCCGGATACTTCGCGAAACGCGTAATTATTAACGCGCAATCTCACGGGGAAAGATTCGCGAACAATCTCCGCGCTCCCTCCGGGGAAGTTCGCAAACGGCGAAATTCATTTTCAACTTGCGAACTATGAAGTGACGGTAGCACGTGTAAGTAGGCACCACAGCTCGCCTTGGATCAATACTTGGAATATTTCTTTGCTGAAGCGGCCGAATATTTAGACGTGCTCGCCGATCGATATTGCGTTAACGTAATGGAAAAATAATAGTGATATTTACATTGTATGTATCAAGTATGCAATAAATTAATAAGCAATACTTACTGCATGTGAGAAAGTGTCGGAAAGTATCGGAATGCGGGGCGACACATCCGGTGCAATAATAATTGCGGAGCGACACATCCGGTGCAATTCCTTAATTGCGAATCGAGGAAAATATACGTCGAACGTGTATACGAAACAACAGGTTGCTCGTGAGTCGTTAAATAAGTACTGAAAATTATCGCTGTCACAAGACCGATATTCTCGGAGGCTCACGCGAAACCATTAATTTTCTACTTAAAAAAGTACTATTTCCGCGTACTACTCAATAATTCAGGATCTTCAAATATCCATTGCGAGAACTTGACAGTTCTAACGGGTACATAACTGACGTGTAGTTAACTACGCCTTTTTTTCATACGTTGTTATCGATGATACCGGAACAATCCAAGGAGCCTTTATTTCCTACATTGTTTTATACTTCGGAAATACGAAGACGAGCGTGCCGAAGTATCCTACAGAGAGATATATCATCTGGTATCCGTGAAACAGTAGCGTCTCCGTCTTCGACATTTGCACGGGATTCGCGCAGAATTTGCATCTCTCGGGGAAAATCACTCGCAATGACGGCGCTTTTAGCTTCCTTTTTCTCCCCGAGTCATAAATTTACACGAGCATACACGGGCGCAAACGACATCCGATAAAAAAAAAGTACATCGATTCGCCCGTGTCATGTATGATGTCAAATTGCGAATTTCAGTGCGGGGGACTTATCGATCGTAAACATTTACATCCGGCGAAAGCTCTCTCTCTCTCTCTCGCGCATCAATACGTCTCGACGTCGTAAACGTTTGCACGATAAGGAGTGTAGTATCTCGCGACACGGTACGTACATCGTAGCGCGAGATACAGCGCCGATCATAAAACGATCGAGATAACGGAATCAACGCGTTAACGACCGAGTCTCGTGCTTTGTTCCTTTTTTTCCCCAGCGGCGATCTCGTCTCTCGACTCGTCGTAGCGACTCCTTAACGTTAAGCAGGCGGCATCGGCCAAAACCGAGTGTTAAACTTTTCTTCCCTCTCTCTCTCTCTCTCTGGCCTGTCAACTGCGGCTGACACCAGGCGATCGATACTGTTTTCCCAGCTCCACGGATATACAATGAATATGTATTTTGCAACCCGTCACCCGCGCTTTAGATTCGTACTAAACGCCAAGAATAATCGAGCGCATCGCGATGGAACTGATTAAAGAACGATCCCCCCCGCAACCTCCTGCGCTAAAAATACCTCGACGTTGCACCCGCGACGCATTTAGCACGTTTCGGACGCGTATCGTCCGGGTGCTGCTTAAATAAATCTTCACGCGAATAAATTTCGCGCGGGAGAAGCGGGGGGGGGGGGGGNGCAACAACAATCATCGTAATTTCGCGAATGCAACATCGGTCACGAGCGACGTGATAACAAATACATTCGCAACTCGATGCGCGAATGAAAAATTTCGACGGCAACGAAAACGGCAGTTGCATTCTCCGACACGTGCGAGGCGCGTTACAATGGCCGCATGCACGATGAATAATTCAGGTATGAAAGGTGTGCGCGCTTGTTGATTTTTATGATTGGGCAGGGCTGATAACGCGTTTGCACGAACGTGGGCACGCACGGCGTGATGCCTTGGATTTTATGCATTGCTCAGTGGAATGATATCCGCAGCGAGGGAGGGGAGGGGAGGAGCCCGTCGTCCCGGCGATTTCATCTGATGATTTTTGGCAGCACCGCCGGCGATCTCGAATCGCGCGCGAACGTATCATCTCGCCGCTCGTTTTTCAACGCCGCCGACGATCTCGTCGAACCGAGGTGAGCGTCTCTAATTGAAACCTATCCGCGAGAATCCGCCGTCATTCGAGAATAGATACACGTGCCCGGGAGGAAACGTACGCGGCCGATCTGGCTTGAAAGCTGCGCGCATCAATAAGAACCCGATCGCTTCGTAACCCTCGTTGATCGAGAAACAACGTTGTCGACAGGACGAAGCGCAATGGAGTCGCGGGAAAAAAAAAGTCGACACGAAGATAACGGACGAACGGGCTTTTCTCACGCTGCGTCGCGTGTAATCGCTCGTCACCTTCTGGATTCGTAAGTGGCAAAACGAGGACGGTGGTGTGTATCGATCGGGCGACTTCATCGCAATTCTCCCTACGAATTGTTACGTGTTCATGATGAAAAAAGAAGATTAATTTAATTCTGAAAGCACGAACGAAACGCAAGAGAAAAACACGAGCGCCGTCGAGAGGGAAAACCGATTATCCGGACGTGAACTCGAGCTGAATGCGTACATGACGAAATAGTAACTTATACACAAACTGTTGCTAGAATTTTATTCTCACACACAGGCCCGAGCGAGTCTCGTGGTGTGTGTCGTAGCGATGCACATGCACCACGTGTTCACTCGCGCATATATCCCGACGATGTGTGTGCGCGCAGTCACACATACCCGATCGTTTCGCCGTGTTATTTCGTGACATCGCTATCGCAATCTTATACGCGTGATATACGATTTGCTTACGATATCAGTATAAAAGTGTGATTCTTACGTTTGCGCGCGACACACGCACGCACGCACGCACGCACCCCATAGAAGCCATCTTGTATTGGTAGGCTGAAAAATGATCTCTATCATATGTAAATGTGTGTCTCCCTCTCTTTCTCGAACATATCGGGTTCTAAAGTGGTCATATTTTTCTCTCTTCCCGCCCAGAAACCCCGGCCATCGATTATCGAGTGTCCCAAATTAATATCTACACAAATAGAAAATTTATTATCTACATGTTACGTTTGGACAACTCGTGCAGTTTCAGACGATGGAATGAGCGGACAGATTTTGCACGAACAATTGGCACATCGAATCACATTTCGCCGGCATATTTCACTTTCACTTGCACCGAACAAATAAAAGCAATTGCTCGAGAGAAGCGATCTCTTTTACCTCGGCGCATAGATTCTCCTCTCGCGTAAAAATTCTCTCGAAGAGAGAGAGAGAGAGAGAGATTTGCAGGTGAGTCTCTCGTACGACGATTGCAACGGCGACCGTGATACCGGCTTAAGATTGGCCCGCGTTCGATTGTGCAACTGTCGACCGAGAATAGTTCATAAGTACGGGAGCAAGGTACGGAGAAGCGCCGTCAGGCATCATAATAAGCACCGTTCGAGTCGTCGTTTTCACGGTCCAGCGGCGTGCTGAACTAAAGTGGACAACCCGTTGAAAGCTACGGTACTATTTGCCGCTCGTTTTGACCGCACGCGGCGTTTAGGAAAGGTCCGCCGACTTGTCCGCAGTTGCGCAGCGAAGTCGTCGTATCGCGACCTGAAATCCGAGCCGGATTTTAGCAATTGCTACTCGCAGAACCGGCGGTAACTCATACGTGGTCAAGAGAGCAAGACGAAGAAAGAGACGCAGAGTGTTCGAAAAGGTCGTTAACGACGGTGCGGGATACATGGATACATTCCCTCTGAATTCGATTCGACTATCCGATGATTATGCTGTGTCATCATTATTAAGCTACTCTGACATTCTTAAGGGGAGATATACACCTA
Source organism: Dinoponera quadriceps (assembly GCF_001313825.1). NCBI lineage: Eukaryota > Metazoa > Arthropoda > Insecta > Hymenoptera > Formicidae > Dinoponera > Dinoponera quadriceps. The sequence goes on from NW_014554365.1 coordinate 402,429, forward strand.
GATGGTCGAAAAAATCGATTTTTTTCTGCATTTCCTTGAAGTTTGAGGTCATTAGAATATCAGGTAAAAACGGTAAAGTAGTATTTCGATAAATAAGCCAGTTACGGACGAGACGGTGAAACGTGTTTTACAGCGCCGAGCCGACAGGCGACAGGCAGGTAACGGCAAGTGACCCTTCGAACAAAAGGCGAAGACTTATTTTGTGATTCAATTGTTTGTGTTTTTGGGCATACTAGGCAGGTGTAGCATGCTTGGCTCCAGGTATAACGGAAATATCAGATGGCTGTTATTCATTGCCAGAAGTAGACACGTTTTCAGTAGCTTGTTGTTCGTGCAATTGTGCGTTTTAGTGAATTTTCGTTAGTGAACAAATATTGAGAGAAAAATGGATACAAAAAATAAAGGTTCTCGAGAAGCTCATCAATCCGGATCTTTTCGCAAGGATCGAAGTAAAAAANCTCAGCATCATTTCTGTCCAGAAGGCCCCGAATCGTGGTGCAAGTGGCAACAAGCGAAAACTACAGATAAACTGAAAAATTTCCGTCACGATTATGCTGCATTGCCAAAAGAGGTGTTAGATGTCATTAAACCAATATACGAAGACCTCAGCAATGACAAATTGTTAGAACGCTGTGTTGGCGGATATACCCAAAACTCCAATGAGAGCTTCAACCAACTGATTTGGAAGATAGCTCCAAAAACGATGAACAGCGGGGCCGAAATCGTTAACATTGCTGTATTTCTAGCAACATGCATGTTCAACAATGGTGTCACCTCATTATTGGAAATTATGAACGTGTTGGGAATATCAGTTGGTTCAGGAGCACACTTGTACGCTGCAGAAGAAGACGAAACTCGCATTGCGAAAGCCGAGCTGCAAGCGCAAGAGCAGACAAAAGAAGGTCGAATACGGCGCCGACAACAAAATTTAGAAGAAATGAACATTCCGTTGACCGAGGAAGACCTACACTATGGGCCTGGTATCGATGATTCCATGTAAGTTGACAAATTTCATGATTAATTCATTCCCAAATTTTCAAACGCGTTTTTCTCAAAACCACGTTTTTTAAATCGGTACCCAAAATTTCTCGAAAACCAATGAACCGATTGCCTTGAGGTTTTTTTTGGTTATTCTATACACAATTATCTAGTACTTGTCATAGGATTTTTTTTTCCGTTACTTAGTTTTTGTTTTATAGGCAAAGTAATAATTAATTTTTGGCTCAAAAATCACCCTTTATGTTCAGACGTTCGCCATTTTGTCATAAATTGATATTTTCAAAATCGCCTATGACAAATACTAGATTATAATATCTATTTTAATAATCTTTTTGGTTTTTTTCTTTTCAGATGATTTTTGAAGAAACGCCAGTGAGTACCGTGTTTTTACAGTGCTTCAAGTATCATCCAATATCCTTGTAAATTTTTGCTATTTTTAACTAAAAAAAAATAAATATATTTTTTAATGTATATACTTTTAGATAATTAAAACCCCAATCCGAAATTTCAAATAGTTTTCCTTGAAAAAATTCACAAAAAATGATCTTTTTTCCGGCTTCTAGGTGTATATCTCCCCTTAAGGATGATTTGCGCCTACTTAGACGACTTATAGACTAATAAAATTCTGCATTGACGATATTAGCACTTTTTAACCTCTTTTGAACTTTTAATTCTACAGATTGAATTTTAACGCTACTTTCGCCATCCTATTTTAACGCTGAAACAGCGAAAACGAAAATTTAAGACATCATCAGGGTAAAAGTAGGAGTTATTTTATTAGAACTGAAATTGAACCTATTTTACTATCTTAGCTTCTACTATGTTGTAGAATTAAAGGTAAGAGGTAAGGGTTCAATACAGGGTCAAAATTTCGACTCAGGTACCTTCTGCCGTTTCGTTTTCCACAAGTTGTGACGTTGTGACAACAAATTTCTGTGAAACTTTTGTGTGAAAAATAATCAATCGTGCCAATTAAAATTTCTAATTTCGATTCACAATTCAGAAAAAATTAGAGTTTTCAGTATAAGGTACACGGCATTCTATTCGGCCACGAAATTTTTGTTGAAGCCACTTCGTAGACAGAAGACGTTAAGAATATAGACGAGAAACATGAGAAAAAGGTTACGTGATACTTCCTCTTTTCTCTTTTCATTTTTTTTTTTTTGAAACGAGAATACGTCGCACGAGTGATAGAAGCCCGTTGGAAAGGTAAGCGATGCATACGTTGATGAGATCACAACTGGCGTCTGGCCAGCGAAGTGAAAAGTCACTGTTGACTTTTACTCGGGTTGATCGTTATTCCCCAAATATCCGACGAGCTAATCGTATAATCTTCGCGTAGCGAATCCAAATTCTACAGACTGTTTCAGAATCGGCGGAAAGCGGAACACAGCCCGGCATTTTTCGAGATTTCAGGAACACGTCTTTTTCTGAACGAACGAAACTCACGAAAAAAATACATTATCTTTCTCGTTCAGAAAAAAATCTCAATTCGTGCAACAGAATGAGATCCAGACAATTCTTTCGCGTAAGTCTTAATACTGATGTCTCGATTGATTGGATTGCAAATTAAAATTCTGTTAAAGTGAATATTAAACGACGATAAATATTTCATTATTTGACCACCGAAACTGCGATAAGCTCGAGAAAATATCGTGACGTTTATACTAGTCAAAATCTGCCAGAGGCACTACTGACGTAGCAGAGATAAGAGATTTGACGAGAATAAATATCGACTAAACTAACATTCGCCCCGCTTTTTTAATTGCAAGTCTCGTATCTACTCATTAACTATTCATGAAAGAAACTACGATAGGAGGAAGTTGTATAACGCAACTGATCAAAGTGAAAGATGGGCACTACGTAGGATCTACAATCAACATTCAAGAAAAAAAAATAACATGATACAATGCGAACGTACGTTCCTTGTTATTCACGCGCATTTAATCTAAGAAAAGGTGACAATACGGACAAACCGCTGTCGACACGGTGATCATCGTCGCGAGTCGAAATTTTGGCATTGTGTCAAACCACTAATTTTACAACATAGTAGATAAAATCTAAGATAGCAAAATAGGTTCAATCTCAATTCTAATAATATAACCTTCTACTTGGCCCTGATGGTGTCTTAAATTTTCGTTTTTGCTATTTCAGCGTCAAAATAGGTCATTGAAGGTAGCATATTAAAATTCAATCTGTGGAATTAAAGGTTCAAGAGAGATGTTAAAAAGTGTCAGTATCGTCAATATAGGTTTTTATTAGTCTATAGGCCGTCTAAGTAGGCGCAAATTGTCCTTAAGAGCGTCAGAGTAGCATCAAATTTCTCGTCCTCGCGATCCTCACGTAAATACGATACGCCTCCTCTCTCTAACGTATATCTAACTGTCCATAGAAGAGACGCGTACGAGCACCTAAGAAAGGGTAATGTATCGCGCGACCCAAACGACATTGTAACGTCATCTTCATTGATCGTTCAGTGGCCACGACGTCAAGCAACGTTCGTTGCCGGAACGTTGCGAGAGAGAGAGAGAGAGAGTGAACTGTTCACGTCCGTGAGCAAATTCGGTTACTTTACACGAGCTCGTCTTCAAGTCGTTCTGTAGAAAATACCCGCTATTTGCGAGTGCAAATAAACGTTTTACGAAGAGAATGCATTCTCAACTAATGCACAAAATGACACAGGCGGGGCGGTTTTTCCTCATCAAGAACCGAGATGATTTTCCCCCGTGCAACAATTTTAGGACCAGGCATCTCGCTTCCTCCGTATCAAAAGTCGAGATTCTATTAAGATAAAGTCAATCTAAAGAAATCATTCGGGAATTAAGGTTTCCTCATTAATTCGTATCCCCGAAATCCGATTATTTTCCGATCAATCTAGAACCGCTCACAGTTGGGAATTTTTTTAAGGGAAAGTTCATTTCAGTCTTCAACTAAGAACCACGTGCGCTAAATGCACCATATTATTCCACGTCACAAAGATCGGACGATAAAGAACTTCAAAGGGATAAAAAAAATTCGTGAAACTGTGGGCAGTTGTAAGTCGTAGAAAAGAACAGAAACATTCAAGTATACATCGTTCGCGTAATCGTTTTCACAACTGGTATCGCATGTTCCAGAGTGGTATATCTTTACGGAGAATGGACGAGGGAAGTGCTCACCTCGAAGACGGCTCTTCGTCGTCATATCTTAGCATAGTAAGACTTTCATTCAGCGCGTTCGCACCTCGTCGGTCGGAAGAAACCCTCGCCCTTCGCACGCCCCCTCGCGCACTCACAAGACGAAGCCGGTCGATAGGTCAGTCAGTCAATTAGCCAGTCAACAATCAATCGGCGACATTCTCCGCCGATCGCCGCTCCCGTCATCGTCGCGTCGGCATCGTGACATCGTGGAATTCCCAGCGGAAATTTTTCGCCCGCGGTTGAACGTCCTCACGCGCGTCTCGCTTTTTACGCCGGTTTTTCCTCAACCGCGCGCATTACCGATCATCCCTCGGGAACGAATTCCAGGTATTTCCGGCGCGCACTCGACGGCTAATTGAGCCGGCCCGGCGGCGGGGTCAGGGTCACAGGAAAGTCTTCGATCGGGTGGATCGACGATGCGCGGAAGAAGCGCTCGATTGAAGCGGAGAACAGACTTCTCCTCTTTCTTTTCGCGGCTTCTTTCGCAGGCGTGCGCGCTTCTCTCTCTCTCGCCGCGTTCGAATTTATTTTCTGCGCGCGCGGAGGAGAGCGAGCCGAAAGCGGCGCGTTTGCGTCACCGGTTATCGATACAATACAAAAGGTTCACCGACACTATCCGACAGCAGACGCGCCGTATGGAAAAAGCTCGCGACCTTGCGGCGCGACCATTCGATCAGAAGGAAAAGCGCGCAACAGCTTTGAGCGCCGCTCAATCGAGAGAGAGAGAGAGAGAGAGCCGTGTGTGTTCGAGGG
>NW_014554365.1:407472-443542 GCF_001313825.1 Dinoponera quadriceps
GGGGGGGGGGGGGGCTCTCTGGAGTCCTCTCTCTTTCTCTCCCCCCTTTCCGCTTCTATCGTCCCAAATATAAATCCCGAAATACAAATCCGACGGATGGTCGGCACTCGATATTCAGCCGGGGAGTCTACCCGGTGAAATTAACTCGCACTATCGTAAATCCCCGGCTTGCGACCGGCCAACGTAGAGGATGGAGACGGCGAGTCTTCCTCTCGCGAGTGGATAAGGCACTTCGACCGATCGCTCGTCACTGTTCCTTACATCCGGTCACGTACGTCATAGGCGCGGCAGGACCGACGATTCTACTCACTCGCTCGCGCGCGACCACCGTAGGCCGACTCGTCCGAGAGCGCGCGCCGTGCTAGACTGACTGAAGTGACCGACGAGAGAGCGCGAGGCGGCGCGCCGCGGCGACCGCCGCGAACCGGCGCGCGCGTCTTCGCGGTAGGGATGATGGACGATTACAGTAGAGAAGCGATTATAAGTTAACATTGTTTTCCTTCGGAACGTTCTCACACTGTTTTTTTCCGCGGTTCGCGTTTTCCGCGTCGAGAGGAAAATGAAAACGCGAGATGGAAAATGTACGCGTTGGAGGGTTCGGTCGATTCGCTGCCTAATCGAAATTTGACGGTCGAATTGCGCTCCCGCGGGGAGGGCGAATTTTGAAAATTGAGATATTCGTTTCGGAAAATGGGAATATTTGCTGCTCATAAAGATTATTATTATCTTGAAATTGTATGTTAAATTGCACTGGAAATGTCGAAACGTCTTGCCTTCGAGCGTCCGCACGGTACGAATTCGAATTCTTGAAAAAAATTGAAAACTAGTAAAATCTGATTCCACTTGTGTGCAATGACAAATGTAATCTTATCGAATCAAATGTAATCTTACATTTGATTCGATAAATCGTATGTGAAAAATCGTCAAGAATGATATAAATGAAAAGTTCTAACACTTCTTCACATTAATCTTACCGTTGTAACTTCCCATAAAAAATCACGGTAAGATAATGATGAAAAAATGATGTAAGAAAGAGACACATGATCTTCGTAATCAATAACAGAGCACCCGAATAAACTACTACGAGTACCGAGTAGTGACAAGGTTATTCGTTCGTACAGCGGTGTCTCGGGAAAATCGAAGCCAGGTCACTGAGAGTAAAAAAAAAGAGGTGTTGAAATATCATTCTTAACATACGTACTAACGACACCGATGACATTTCACAAATGCCAATCCGCGACATTTCGCCCGGCTTTGTCCCAAATATTACAATATGTCAATATATTAAAGCTCATGTGAATCAACATAAAGTCTACGTAATCGCGATCCTCCAGAGTGTCATAAGACATTTAGCGATATATCGATATGAGAGATCATCGCGGACCGCCCGAAAAGAACGCAGCGACGAGGTCGATTTCGCGAACACGACGACGGGGAGGGAAATTTGGAGGAGACATTCCCGAGAAAGCTCCGAGTTTTCTCGCCGAACCGGAAGAAGCTCGATTATATCATTCGGGCGGCGAGCTAATCAGCGCCCCGTCAAAATTTACCACGCGGCGTATTAATTACGCTAATTGCATGTTAAATGTCTCGCGCACGGCGTGCGCCTTCCTCGAGGAATCGGGAGTGTTTCCCGCCGACGATATTTATGAATAATTAGCGGACGCGCGTCTCCCGGTCGAATATTTACGAGTGTAACTCGTAACTGACGGAACGGTGGGAGGAGGAGGAAGTCGCGTGACCAGGGAGCTAATGAAAACCCCGACGAAACGTGCTGTCGTCGCCGCTTCTCGGTCGCGCCGGCACACGCATCTGGCCGCGTGCGCCTTCGGCGCTTGTGTTGTCAGGAGGAGAGGCACGTCGAACCCGCCGCGATGATACATCATGATCATCGCCGACACGGCTCCGTTTGTCCGGCCGAGTCTCGGAGAGCGTCGAGCTGAGCTTAATTGAGTCGCGTCGCGGGCGGCGAATTAAGATTCGCGCGATCTCGCATTCATTTCGCGGCACGAAAGGGGGAGAGAAGAACGCGACTCATCGACACGGTTGGAGGGGGTGGACACGCGAGACCTCCGGAAGAAACCTGGCCAGAACGTGCGGGCACGTCGTGAAAAATGAAACAGCCAGGGGCCTCGTCGTGTTAATATCGCGCGGCGGTCTATGAAAAATGTCGACCTCGTCGAGGCCGCCCTTGCGTCGGGCGGGCTGCCTTTTTCGGCGTGTCATTATTAGCCGCGTATTCACTCAGCACGAACACGCCAATTAAGGCAAATTCGACGGCAAAACCGTTTCCGACGAAAGCGCAAGTCAGTCTCTCGGGTTTATTACATTATCATCGTCGTGGACGATTAAGTAAGACGTCCCGTTACGACACGCAATAAAAAGCTAGATGAGAGAGCCGCGATCGAGCCGGACGTATCGATCGGCCGCTGGTTAATCACGCGGATGGGGCAGCTGACGGCAATGATGATCAATAATTCGCAGTTTTATCGCGACTCGCGGACACGCATGAAAGTGAGAAAATTAACGTTCGACACGTTCGCGCGCAGCCCTGCGACTCGCCCGATTTTCCAAGATGCCGTCGTCGTCGATCGTCCTCGTCGTCGTCAACGATGCGGACGGACACCGTGACGCCTTTCGCACATGTAACAGCTCGGGTCAATCGATGCGATATACACAAAGTGTAACGAGTCGATCAATCAACTCGCTTATGGCCGCGTGCGCCTCGATCCGACGACGATGGACGACGCGTCGTTGTTGCAAAACATATTTGCGGCTCGGAAGATCGGCGATCTCCCCATCGCCAACTTCCGCATCTCGCGCGACGTGAAACAGGAATCTAAAAATACCCACCGCGGGTGGTGGTGGTACACTGACGCGTGCACAATCGATGCTCAGAATATTACGAAAATTCCAACGAGGCGGTGAGGAAAATTGCGCGGACACTCTCAGTGCAAGTGCGATGTTCCGGTAATAATTAATAGTGAGTGAAATATTATACTTGTTGTAGGTAAATTATAAATGTTTGCAAATTATTACGCTTGATGATGACAAAAATTTAAAAATTATACTTTCTAATCGAATATATATATATTTTTTTTAATTTTAGTTTAATAATTTGCACACCCGTCCGTACGTTTTCCCGCACTATCAACAGTATCGCGTACTTTCCGATGACGCGATAACCGAAAGACGTTGATTACTGAGTCGGCCTTGCATATCCGCGACGGTAATTCGGCCTCGAGGAATCACCAAAGTCTGCGAACGTCGCAAATGAAGTAATAACATAATCGGCCGCGTGCACGCGCGAGCGCACGACATAGGTCGGTGCCGAACGGTTAATGAAGCTCACGCTATACGCACAGGTATAGATGGGTATCTATTGTGCAAGCGTACATAATGGCAGCGGCATGCCTCTAGCCCCACGCATTCATAATACATCGCGACCTTGCGAAGCGACACCGCCTCACCCTGATACCTTAAGCGAGATAATGTAGCAGTCCCTGCCCGCTCGTAACAGAAGCACCGACGCAACCTGACGCGATTCGCCGTTCGAATAAATTTGCGCGCGAGCGAATGACTCGCCCCGACGTCGCTGCCAACGTCGGTGAGGAAAGTGACGGCTCGTTCGCGCCTAATTGCACGATTTATAGACGCGAATCGATCGTCACTCGGCGGCGGCGCGGGCGGTGATGACGACGACACGCGAAGTCCGTAAATACGGCTCGCGCGAGCCGGCATGAGACGCTTCAGCCGACGAGAACGAATGATTCGTAACGTGCCGTTAGAAAGAAAGAGAGAAAAATTTAATAAACGCTCTAATGGAGAGAAAGAAAGACGTGAGACCTATCAGATGTGTAATCAAAAAGTCTCAGATTTCCGTTCGTGACTCTGCCCAATAAAGATTGTCTGACAATACTGGAATATCAGCTCCTAGAAAACGGCTACTTTCGGAGTAACCAGGACAACCCCTGATGACCGAAAGGGTAGGGCCGGAGATAGGAAAGGCGCGGCAGCCAATGATAGATATTGTCCCATTTAGCTAGGCTCACGTTTATTCGAGTTAAACGTAACCCGAGCTGCGGTTATATTTTCCCTCCTTTTATTACTGAGATACGATAATAAAAGATTAACATCGAAATTATTAAATCGTCACGAAAATACAAACTGAATTCTCGTAAAACTGGTGATCTGATTCTTTGAGAAATCGGTCAGATACATCACGGGCGTTATACCAGAAATTAAAGAAGGAATTTAATCGATAACATGCGCGATATGAAAAAAAAAACGATGGTATCGGACTATTGAATAGATACATTTTGCGATTTTACATCGAGGCGGCGAAGATCACGTTCCGAAGATCACGGTCAGGTAACACGAGGAAATCGTAAATTTGGTTGTAAAGCCCTAATGCGTAGTTAACACCGATGTAACGTTTGCAATGTGTCTGATCGAAATCAGGATTTATTACTACGTGTAGCAAACTGCTTTGTATTGGCTGCACGCGATATTTTAGCACACCGACGCAAATTGGGAAGCGCCGTCTGCATTCCTCTCTTTCTCTCTGCTTGTACGCGGTGTAAAATTTCGCCAGGTCGTCTCAATATTATCGACACAATAAAAATGAGACGGTTCCTCACGCCGCGAGCAGTGTGACACACGAGAGTTATTGCTCTCTCTCTCTCTCATCATTACGAGATTCTTCTTTGAAGATAACGTGTAACCCCCTTTGTAGATAGCGCGTAAACTCCTTTGTAGATAGGTCTATTTAGGCCAAACTGAATATATTTTAAGAATGACTGGCTATTACTAATTTTAGCGTTATTAAAGGGATTCGAGGCGGGGTCCGGGAAATGTATGTACCGCTATTAATTTAGTCACGAACATGAAGACTAAAAATGAGATTCCATTAATGTAGTCTCTCTCTCTCTCTCTCTCACTCTCTCTTGTTACGCGCAAATTTTATCAAACGTTCGTCATGTCGCGTATTACGACGAAATTCGCTCAGGATGCTTTCCAATGTGATCCGCAAATTTGAAATTTCGCAGTGTTCCTTTTACGATGCAAAACGCGCAGCGTCCCACAAGGTCACACGCTGTCGGTGATATTTTTTTTTCCACGTTTTTGTACACGTTCTTCTCCGAAGAGGATGACCGTGCGACGAAGGAAAAAGCAGCTCACAGCGAGCTGAGCGGCGCGCGAAAACACATTTAGCACACTTTGTCGCGCGTAAAAAACCTGAAATTTAGCGGCTCGAACAGAAGTGTCTGTGGCGAAGTTTGTTTGCTCGGTTGAACGCATCATGCGTTTAAATGTTTGCGTGTATGTGGATATGCGCTTGTGCGCGGCGAACGAGTGAGAGACAAGATTTCTCGGGAGAGGATTGAGCACGATTAGAATCTGCGCCGATCGCGCGACTCTCGCGCTTTTACGCGAGCGCGCTTCGTTATGCAATTATTTAACTCGCCGACGACTTAACTAGCCGTTAAGCTCAGAGCTGCACGATACAGGCAATCCGATTGCGATGATCGAAATGACGATGCACATTTTCTCTCCCCTCCCTGCCCTTTCCTCAAACGTGAAATCGCTCGTGGTATTTACGACAATCCGATGAAGAGGCGCGCCACGCCGTAGTCTGATAAGATAAATCGATGAGACGATAACAGCTCAATGCAGCATTAACAAAATAAGAAAATCACATCTCGCATATTTTTCGCGCTACGTATATATCGAGAAAACAAGCACGCTGCCAAGAGGACCGTCATTTTTGACGAAGCGAAGAAAGAAGGTCATCGCGAAAAAGTGGAATGGAGTGTGTATGAAGAGCGACGCGTCTCACGCGCTTCATTACGATCATTCGCGTAATGCGTTTACCGCTTTGGCTCCAAAGTCGGCCGCGAAAGGATTTAACAGATGGTTCCGCGATCCGAAGAATATACTCGACAGGTGGTCGATTAACAGAATGAGACTTACGCGACGAAGTTGTACTACTATTTATCACCGGGCTCCGAATGGTTCTCTCTTTTTCGCCCTTCTCGCTCTCCCTCTCTTTCATACACACAATCGTCACGCAATCAATTGTCAGATTTCCATATATAGTTCGTGCGATATTTACTTGGTCAAATCAATTACTAGATAAAAATGTCCAATTAAGTAACAACTCAGAGACCTTATCGAGAGGGACCGCGTTCTATACTTATATATCACCACAGAGAACGTGGATTGCGGATGCACCTTTCTTTGGTCTGACGTCGATATCTTATCATTATCGCGGATAAGCGTGATTTATGCTTCATCTTACCGAGAAAATATTTCTCGTCAAAACATGAAGATATCTACAGTATCTATTTTTAAATACAGGAAGGAAGGAGTTACATAATTATCTACATGTGCAAATCTATATATAAATCGTCGAATAACAACATTAAACAAGCAAAGGTTCTGTAAAAGTTATCAAAAAAATTGCGTCGGAAATAAAATTTAAATTACTTTATATAAGAATGAGAAGAAATTTTTTTATTTCATTTTAAACTTTTCTATAAAGAAAACAAAATAATTTTAAATCAACGATATTCTCATATATAAACAAGAATATTATAATATTCTTAGATTTTTTAGTCTAGAAATTAAGGGCAAGTAATACTTGAATCAATATGTATAAGTTCAATCAAATCAAGACTAAAAATCTCGTAAGAATATTATGATACTTTTGCTTATGTATAAAAATATGTATTAATTTAAGACTAATTTTTTCTGTGCATGTTAACTTATTTCTATTAACCATAATTTCTGTTAATCCTCAGGTAACAAGATTGGTCAGATCGAAAACACATTTTTAAAGCGTCATATTCAAGTATTTTACATATCTTGCGATATATTTTGTTTACTCTTAAATATTTTCTAACTTATTGTGAGAATAAAAGTTGAAAAATCCGTCGAAAATCTACAAAAAGCTTCTAGACCTAACCTCATGTGAACCTTGTTTTATCCGAAGGTTAATCATTCTATTTTCCATTAACCGCCCTATTTCCAATTCTTTCCTCGCGTGAAAAATCGGCCTCAAATCATCACCGAAGAATTTGTGAAACGTAGGAAGGAACACGACGTTGATAGCGGACACCCTATGCAGTTAACCAATATCTTTACGCAATCGCTATTTCGCCTCGATGTCATACGTGACCATTGAAAAGTAACGGTCCCCGTTCGTGAGTAACAGCGCTCGCAGAAAGTGGCTGACCGCGAGAGATTGCACAATCAGCTATCAGTATTCGTCGGTGGTTTATCGCGAACCAGCCAGCCGGCCGGCCGGCCGGCCGGTCGCGCTAATTGATTCCACGGCACTAATGATGCCAGTCGCGTTTCTACAAACTGAACGCCGTAGTTGCTCGAGTGCGCGTGCACCGAAAACATACTAGACGTCGCACTTGCGGCTCACTGCTGATATCTACATTATTAAACGGATGTACATCGAAGATATATTAATTAAGTGTTAGTCACTTATAATGCAAGCACTAAGTGCAAGCACCCATCGGGATGTTCCACGAGCACCCGAGAAATATTTGTGAGTAGTGCACGTACATTCCGGAAGTGAATTAAAATGAAAAATGTAGGAAGAGTCCTAATTCGGAAATGTCAAGGTCGCGAGCCACAAGCGAGTTGTACGATTTAGTTGTACTGAAGAAACCGAAGTTTTAACCTCGCTCCTTTGTTCGGGTCGATTTGACTCGAAATCATTTTCACTACCCTATCACATCTCTTTGTAGTGAGTAAACGTTTTGGCATTTCGTGATTCTGTTTCATAGCTTAGTTTCAAACTAATGTTCTTGAACTATGAAACAAAGTCGTGAAATGCCAGAATGTTCACTCACATCACATAAAATCACATAGAAACGTAACAGAGAAATAAAAATGACTTCGGCCGAACAGACCCAAGCAGAACAGCAGGGTTAAACTTTGATTTTTCTGTCCAGTAAATATTTCCAAAAAATAAATTCGAATATTCTCAATATTATGAATTTAATATCTGTCATAATTGTCTTGACACGTACAAGTAAATATCTTATATACGAAGGAGAAATGTCATGTTATATTATATATATAGCCAATTATATTTCTACTTATAGTAAATATTTCCCAAGGAGTATTAGAGTAACCATTTTTTACTTGGATAAAATAAATATTACTGGAACGGTACTTCTCCTCTCAATATAGAATTCGCTCGTTCGAAAGGAGATCAGTGAGAAAAATGAATGATTTAAAAACCGGCGAGGAGGAAAGCGTAACGAGGGGATACCTTAAACGGCGCTGGCGTTGCGCTTCGCTCTACCGACTCTTCAACAGCCTACGATTGTTTGCAGCAGATTCTATCTCGACTCTCATTATCATAAATAAAGCGTTTATCGACGCACGTGCGATGCGATTTAATGAAGCGCCGTCGTATCGTGGAATCGACGTGCCCGTCGTCACAGACAACGTCGAAGCTTCTTTTCTCACGAAAGAATAGTCGGAGCTTGAAATTTCTTTTTCCTGCCAGCCAGAGTAACGAATCAATTTCCGGCGCGATCGTACGGCGCGACGACGACGATGACGCGCGGTGTCGTTCGTGACTTTCGAACAGACACGACGGGCTCTCGTCGAAATAATTTCGATATTCCCATTGTGTGTTTATATGCTGCTGCAGTCTAACGTATATAAATGAAAATCGATAAGATGGCAGCTGAAATCGTCACAATGACAATAACGGCTAAAATTATTTACAACTCTGCCTAAAACAAGTCGATATTATTTGAATTCTATTATTATTTTCAGGAAAAACAAACGAATGGTAATTCTTTCTAAATTACAAAGTGAAAAAAGAATCTGGTAATAAGTATTAAAATTTAATATATATTTGCCAATTAAATATTTTATTGTCAAATAACTAAATTAAAAGAATAAAATTATTTGGTCGCGATAATCAAATATTTGATCGGTAAATACACCCCAAACTTTAGCACTTATTACCAAATCCTTTTTTCAAATGAAGTTATGAACGAAGCGCCGGCTTGGAAATTAAATTACAGAGGAACAGATGGAAGAGTCGGTGAAACTTTACTTCTCGTTAATTTCCAACAAACTCGGACGAGTATGTAATTTGCAAATTAGTTAAGGGAATATTTAATAATATAAATCGGAGAAGCCTAGAAGGCTAACAACCAGCAGCGGTCGTTTCCATCGCTCTCGTTAAACGGAACCTCGGTATTTAATCAAAGAACAAACGCCGAGAACAACGGTGATTCACTATTGGGCCGTTCAGTGTAATTAGGTAAAAGAGCACGACAACGTAGAATCGCGACCGAGTCGAGTTGAAGTTCGCAACATCGAAAATCGGTATGAAACGATCCTCCCCGCGGTTGCGCGCGATCGACGCGGCTGTCACGGACGGCTCGCTCAACTCGGCTCCTTACATCGGTTCTATACGGTAAAACGGCGCGAACAAACGAGCGACACATATATATCCTGTCTCTATGTAACCTCGCTTTACAACTACACGTGGCTGACGGACGGTACCACTCGCAAAAAGCGCAACTATAAACGATAGAAAAACGTGACCGCCGCCAATCGTCGGAAACGAGCGATACTCGCGCACACAAAAAGAAAAAGGGTTTCTTTAGATTTAGTATTTTCTATTTATTTGACTAAAATCTGCTTCATTGAAACAACACATACGAAATATTATTTGTTTGAGTAAAAATTTTATTGTCTCACTCAAGAGAGCTCTATTATTTAACAGAAGGAACGCCATTATTTGAAATAATATTTCTTAACCGAATAAAATATTATTTGGTCGCGGTAAATATGTAAAGTGAAACAAATAATTTCTTTATGAGAAAATGATCTTTCGTTTCAAATTTTTTTATTTAAGATAAAGATACATGTTCGTTGAAAAGTCGAACAATCGTATTTATTAATCGAAATATTAGTTTCTTCGGAGCATGCCAATTTGATGAAATTTGTGTTTGGATGCAATAAAATTGATTAAATTTGAAGAGATCTTTTTCTCAATGTATAGGTGATTCGTGATGATTCGAGACACGCTCGTGTTTCCTCCTTTACGAATTGCAAGCGATTTGCGTTCGTTTTTCAAAGCAGAAACAGCAGGAACGCGAAGAGAAAATCCGACACCGATCCTCTCGACGTTCAGCAAACGCGACTCAGACGTTCCGCGAAAGAGGAGTGTACCGACGCTGCGTTTCGAGCAGTTTCCGTTTCGTGACGTATCAGTCACTGTGGAACTTCTAGGCGTGTCCTTGAAGATACGAACGACGCTCACGTATTCCCGCAAAATTATTCCTACGTTTAACATAACGCCCCGTGCGAGTGTATCTTGCGTCTTCGACCGACAATCGCGGTATCTTCGGAGTAGGAATTAGCTGGATATGCCACGAGCATATAAATCAAACGAAATAAATCAGACGAAACAAAAACTCCGTCTGACGTGGGAAGAGAGAAGAAAAAAATGCATCTTTCATCGATCGCGCAAGGAAAGATGACGACGACGCTGCTTTTCTTCGTCTCGAACTCGAAAAACGATCGACGATGAATCCGAGATTTGCATCAACGATTTTTGAATTCTTTTGCGATTTCTTCCTTTGAGAAGCAATTAATAACATTTGCTGGACTACGCTGCACGATATTCCCACATGAAAAATAAAACGGGAGTCACTTAGCGAGCGAATGAAAAATTCATCGACAGTCGAGTTCCCTAGCAGAGACTTTTGTGTTTCGCCGACCTTTTAATGATGGTCAAGGCCAATAGTAGACACGAGAAAGTGATTGAGCTACGTCACCGCGAACAATCGCTCGCTACAGTTTTGTCGTTTCTTTTACCCGCGTACGAACACGCACTTGTAAAGATGTAGAATACCGGAGTGTATTTCTAGTGCTAGTAGGAGAAGAAGACGCTAAATGAGGCGTTCAGCTGTTGTCAATACGGAAAAGGATTAAAAATACAACGAGAAAACTTCCGAACGACACTAAGCTACATGATACTTGATGTTACTGGGAAAAAAAATCACCGTCGAAATAGCATGATATATTAAATAATTTCTCGATGCGAAACAATAAAACTGATCTATATTATCATTTATTATTATTATTACTTATCATATAAACGGGAGAGAAATATTCCCTTTGGAGTAAAAATACATAATTAATTGCATTGCATTTACTTGCATCGTATAGAAAGGAAATACAATAATAATGGAAAATTAAAAGCATTCAAAAGAAAAATTATAGATATATATAAAAATCGAATAAGTTTGGCAATTTGATTAAATAATAAATGAAATTATTATTACCGTATGTTTCACGGCATCGTTCAAAATTCAAAAGACAATCTACGAATAATAATCGGCGAGCGAGCAACGAGGGTACCCACCGAGATTCGAAGCGCCGCTACTTGACAAATTCGTAAATCAACTTCCGCGACAGATATAAATCAGATATATCGCGGTTTCGTTCCTCCGGCAACGTAAACAGCCTGACACGTTTTATGCTCGTTACGTTGCAAATCGCGACCGCGGCCTTCAGATTACTGATAAGTACGCGAAAAAATAAACGCGTTCAATTATGCGAGACGCGTACTTTTGTCGTACCCGTGCGTACAAATACCGTCGATATCGGCTATAATCCCGGCCATTTGCCGACCACTTAAACATCAGCAAAGCTATTTACAAAAACCAGCTGGTTCTCCGGTCGTCGAGAGGCCCCGATATAACAGATTTTAAATTCACGAGTATTCAGATAATGAAATGAACCACGACAACTACACTGACAGGAAGAATCGAACTGCGAGAATGAGAGACAGGAAGGATAGATTCTCGAGACGTCCGATTTTTGCCTTCGGATGTTTGCGATACGTCCGATTCTCACGATTTAATACTACAAACTGATGGGAACTGTCGTTGGTAACTGCCTTTATCGTTATCGAGCGCCGCGTTAACGACCTCGAGAATTACGCTCTAACAAGTATAAAGTAAGGCAATGAAGAGCTATTAAGCGCGTAATGTTATCGGAACGATGATATGGACGAAAACGACATTGCGTACATACACGTGGGCGCGTGCGAACGCGCAATTTCGCCGGCGTCTGTTGACAGGCCGTGTGAAAGCGACGATGCACCTCGCGGAATTGCAGCCCTAGCACGGATAGTTGTAAAAATGCGTTCATAATTCACGAACGGGACCGAGGAATCGATGTGTATGACCTAAGTTTGTCCGTATGCGCGATCGTCAGCGCGATAATACGCGAAGAACGTGTATTTTAACCGCGGCGCTTTTTAGCGAGGGCGAGCGACTAATCGAAGATCGCGGCTATTTAACCCCCAACAAGCCTTATTTACTAAGGTGATCCTTGGACGACGTATACATTGACGAGCGATAAGGCCGACGAGATTGTCAATCAGTGAGCGTTGCTTGCCTATATGAACGTTACGTTCGCGTAAGATATGATCTTATTGCATTATGCGAGAAATCCACTTATTTATAAATGCCGCGTCATCGCAAAGAAAAAAACGTTAGATTCAAATAAATAATTACTCCAACACTGCTTGGCAAATTTGTACTTGGATTATAAATAAAATTTATTTGGATAAAGTAAAAAATATATATATATTACTTGGATGTAGAAAAAAAATACTACATTCAAAGTATTATAAATAATATTACTTTCAATCTAAGATTTGCTAAGGAATATTGGAGTAATTATTCGCTTAAATCTAGCATTTTATTCTGTGTATGATATTAAAAAACCGAATGATATATAAAATCGTAAATAAGCACGATTTATAGTTGTACGATATCAGTTGGGATATTAGATATAAGTACGAACGGATTAGATATAGATATATATAAAACTTAAAATACGATGTGTTACGAGTCAGTGCAAAATTAATGTATCTGTAAGATACATTGCGATCACTCATAAGTGAAAAATATTACGACTAATGGAGGGTTAAGGAAATATATGTATATGTATGCAAAATATAAAGCAAAGGAAATGTATACGCTGAGAAAAAAGCGGTCTAATCGGCAAAATCGGCGGATTCGCCCTCATTCAAACCAACGTGTCCACCGAACGAAGTATGAATTAGCGCAACGATACGTCGAGTCGATATAGCTGCTGACCAAATCGCAACTGTTGAATCAATTGATAACTCACCACAGCAATTACACAATTCATTCGGTGAACTGAACTTGTGCCGGAACAAATTTTACTCGTTCCAGCAAAAATCTCGTTGGTTCTACCGCCTTTTTTCCTCCTCAGTGTGGATCCCCATGATATCAAGTATCAAACAGATCGACGGCTGTTTTGCGAGCGCGCCGGTCGCGATTTCATTCCCCGCGTCACTTATCGTTATTTGCACCGCGATTATTCACGACCGACGACAAAGGAGCGCCTTGTCATCGTCGACGGAGACACCGCTCGGCACAAGGAGACGGTTCGCGAGAAAAGACACCGGCATTTATCTATTGTGCTACTCGCGAGCGCACCGACAAGAACAAGACATTTGCATAATCACGAGACAGATCCCTCGGCTTAGCGAAAACGGCGCACGTGACACGCCACCAACGACGAGGTCGAAACGCACAAACTCCGGTTAGTCGGTCGGTCTCGTCGGGGAAAGGATTTCGGCTCGAAACGGATCGAGGACACTTTCAGATTTCGGAACACCGAGAGAGGCGCGCGCGAAACGCACCGTAAAGGAGGAAACACCACCCCGAATTCCCACACTTTGCGCAAGAGCTCCCGAAAATACTTAATTCGGCTAGCGCCGCGTCCTTCATGTACTCGTTTATCGACGTTTCGTGAATATTTCAGTTCGCATCTTCTGGGCGAAGAACGAAACTTTCCAATTGAATGTTCGCGAAACATCGGAAACGAGTCGACGTAGGACGCAGCGGCGCTAACGCGAAAACCAAATTAAGTACTTCACCCGCGGAAGCGCGAGGAAACTCATCGGAGCCTTCCAGGAATCTTATCCGGTTTCCGTACTTTAAATAGTTATTAATTATAACAATTAAATCAGTTTCTAGCCAGCGACTGACCAATAATTCTCTAACCAGCTAGTTTCTCGTGAAAAGAGCGCGACATTCGTTACAGTCGATCGCGTTCACACACGTTCTCGCATCTCGATGGTACGTGTCATTAATTTCCCACGTCAATCGGAAATTACGATCTCGGTCAGAGCGATTGCCGCGAATGCGACAGAAACCGCGAAGATGTCAGCATGCGGCAATTTCCGCGCGAGTTATACTCCAATTTACACGCAATTCTACGCTACGCTCGACGCGTCCGTTTACGCACGAGCAGCCGCGAGATTGATCTCGCCGAAGTTTCAGCGGAAATCATGGGAACGCCCGAGATCGAACTATCCGAGTAGAAAAATGTTAGGGGAAAACTAGTCACTACGCAGAAACTGGACAGTTTCCACTGGTTTAAATTAATTAGGCAGTAATTATTCAGAAACTGTTTATAAAAATATTAACTGTTATTTCTGAGCCAGTTACTTGCCATAAACTATTTCGAAAAAAATAGTAAGTTAATACTGGACAGTTTCTATCCGGTGAAAATTCTTAAGATACTGGCTAGTGTTTCTTGGTCATTTCCTGGCCAGAAGCTCGGCAAAATAATGAACAAATGAAGTAGTAAACAAATGAAATGCTCAAGATCTTACTAGGAACCGGTCAGAAACTGACTAGTAGTTTTATTATCTAGTTATTGTTACAGCCAAAGTCTCCCAAGCTTGTAAGTCCTTGTAAGTCCCCAGCAAAAATATCTCAATATATAGTATAGTATCAATATATTGATATACGGCGTCACGTGTTCGATACTTGGAAGCGAAAGAGATATCAATAGCATCGTTTGATAGAATGCATACGCGAATCCGCCGTTCGCGATTTATCAATTTGTTTGGGCTAAAGGGTGTCGGCGCGACACTTGCCTTTTGTGGCCCCAATCAATGGGGATCCTTAGCATTGGCCCGAACATTAACTAACCGGCAGACGAGCGCAACGAGGAGTCGCGATGTGTCAACTTACGTCATTCGCGAGCGAGCGAACGGCAACGGCGCGACATGGAAAACGCGACGCGACTGTTCCTCGAGAAATCAGGAAAGGATATTCTTCCTCCGCGTTTTGGAAGGAAATAATGCGAGCACGAAAACTCAGAATTTCGGAGGGCAAAATTCGGCAAATTCATGCGAGCTTACGGAATCACAGTTAACAGACGAAAATTTCATTCAGCGTATTTAGACGATGAAAATTAATCGAAGGGACGAAATGGGTAAAATGGGCCGATCTTGACCCCCCCGGAGTGGCAAAAGAAACGGTATATTTTACCCATTATCCTTTGCAATTTCCACTCGTGAGAGTCTATCCAATAATTTTTCATCAGTAAAATTTTCTGCAAATGTGAATCGTGCCATATTTCTATGTTCTTCCTATTTTGCCAAAATATCGGTACGATGCCTACAATTTTTTAACCGGCAAAAATCGGAGATGCGTAAATATATCGCGAGTGCATAAATAAAAGAAAGGAGAACACGGAGAGGGACACAACCACGGTGCATTGCAGCGCCGCATTTATTATCTCTGCAATTAAAGAAGAGAAAACAAAGAGAGAGAGGAGAGAGAGAGAGAGAGAGAGAGAGAGAAACAAATACTCGGTCACGGACTCGGGGCAAATTGCGCGTCGTGTCTGCGCAATGTTTCTCCACGTGGGCTGTAAAGTGGTTTGGTCTACAATGCTACTCTTTGCGTCTTGTTTCTTGCTCTCTATCTTTCTTCTACAAAAACTTCTATTTTCTTGTGGAGAAGAGATAGAGAACAGTAAACAAGACGCCGAGAGCACGTTGATCAGGCTTAAAACGCGTGCATGAAAAATACAATGCTTCGCATACGTTTCTCACCGGGAAGCGTCGCGAAGAGAAATGCATGGAGAGACGTTCTCAACCGCGCGATTTCGCGCAAAATTCGTAAGAAACCGCAATATATATATATATATATATATATGTAAATAATCCCAAGTAAAAACTTCAATTACAGAAGGCATTATTTCTTTGCAAAACTTTGCGCGCGTGTCTCGAGGAGTCCTCCATATTAAATCCTCGTTTTTGCCATCTCACTCTTACATCTCGCCGCGACCCTTTAAACTCGCACGGAAAGTGGTTAATGAAGCGAAAGCGCACGTGCGGTGCGCCGCGCGAAATTTGAGGTCAGCGTGTCTTGCGTCATGATGACTTTTCGCGCGCGATAGGCACCTTGAAATTCTTGCCGATCTCCGCCATTCCTCGCGCCGCGAAGCGTTCCTCCTCTTCGAGGATAGCGTGCGTATTTTTCACTCGTCGCTAAATCGCCCGCAGTCATTCGCGAAGATCCCGCATCACGTCCGGGATCGTCGCGGAATATCCACGTGTTAACAAGCATGGAAAAACACAAGCTCACGCTAAAGCGAAAAACTACACGGAAGAAGAATTCGGTTGAATTTACCAGACAAGTTGGATAAATAATAATAAACCAAGCGCGTTTTGATCGAAGAGAACGGAATTTCCGGTTCCCAAATTTGTTTCTTACAACCGGAAATTCTGTTCCTTTCGATCAAACGGCGTTCAGTTTGTACCGTCCAGTAAGTTCGACCAAACTCTCTCTCTCTTTTTTCCATGTAACTCCCGAAGAGAAAAGTTAGCTGTCCGTATGATGCAACTGAGATTTAGGAATTTATCTCGTTCTCTTTGTCCCTATATTTTGCTTTCAGCTCCCACGGCTAAAAACTAAGTCTAGTAACTAAATGTCAGCGACGCTACACGAACGGCTAATTCCTTTTCTCCGTGCGTGTAAACGCCGCGCGAGTCAATATTCAATCCTTACATCAGCAATCTGAGTGTGATTAGTATCTGAGCTCGCCACGTGCGAAGCGGATATAAAAATAGCGAAAGCATGGCGATAACATTTAGTTTGGAGAAGAAAAAAGACGGGACGAAAGTGAGAGGAAGGCGATATACCGTGTCGTGATACGGGTTAGACACGTCGAGATAAACGCGAACCTTTACCGTGCCTTGCCAACGCACGTGGCGCGAACTGATGCCACGTAAATTCGCATAATTGAAGATCACCGTCGGATAAAATTATCGAACGTTTCCCTCGGTAAATACACTCGTTACCTCGCTCGATCCACTTTTTATCGTTGCAAGGTGCGACTTGTCTTTTAAGGCCGATCGATTGCGCTTTTTGCACGCGTAATCAAACAGACCTGTTGGTATCCTGACTATCGTACCATCGTCGGGGATACGCGTTCGAGATCGCGATTCCGACGACGACGCAGATCTCGTGGCAGAAACGAGGAGGAGAAGAAGAGATGAGAGGAAAGAGCGGAGAAACAGAGAAAGAGAGAGAGAGGTCGTCACCGCAGACGGTTTCTCGACAGGAAAAAACCTGTTGCTTCAGCGGCCACGAGTAGCCGCGCGCGCGCGTCCCTCGCGCGCAGGCGGCGCAAAAAACGAGACGCTCGTCCGGGCCAAATTCGCAAAACACGCCGGGCGAGAAAGGTGAACGTTAATATAGAGCGTCGTCGAGAATTCGCGGAAAGCTCGCTCGCTCGCTTGCGTGCATGTGGCCCGTGACGTCGGTGCCGCTTTTACTCGCTCACTCTCTTTCTCTCTCTCTCTCGAACGCGATGCGGGCGCGCCTCGACACCTGTTAACACCGCGACGACGAACGACGGCGCGGAACGACCGGTTGTGTTCGCGGGAAGCGTGAAAGCGCGTCGCGAAATGTTAAAGTGACGTTTTTTTCAACAGAGATCGAGCGAACATGTTCTATCACGTTCGGTCGTTGACGGTCTCTCTCTCTCTCTCTCTCTATCTTTCTCTTTCTCTCTCACGCGCGCGCACACACAGAGCGCGAGTGTCGCTGAACGCGACCTGGACGTCTCGATTTATATCTCGCAGGCACTTACCTTGCACGGCTAGTCCCGCTCGCAGCATGGAGCACGGCACTCAGCGGACACGGGGACGACAACGAGGACGACAACGAGGACGACATTACCCACGCACCGAACCGCACCGGCCATATTGTTTACTGAGAAAAGTAACCGCCGTTGGCCTGCGCTCGCCTTCCCCCGACAAGCGCGACGCGATGCTGGCGCCACCTTATCGGCAGCGAAGAACAATTCGATCAAGCGTATGTTACCGGCTGCTTCGCACAGTCGGTGTGTTATCCTATATCGTTAATATCGAGAGACTCGTGTCACACTTGATCTCAGTTATACGATGCTCCATGCAGTTCTAGTTACTACCCTTCATAACTGGCAATGAAGCAGTGTAGACTGCCCTTTAGATTCCTGCGCAAACGAATTCTGCGTCAATTTTCTGTGCAGTGCTCGACGCTCATTATAGGTCTGTTCGTTTTCGCTGCACCGCCGAACTAGTGCAATAAGTTGAAGTGAGAAAACATATACTTGTCTCTCTTCAACTTATAGTTCTAGTTCAGCGGTGCAGCGAATACGAACAGACCTATTGTAACGACCAGTAGTGGCATCTTCACACGTGTAGAGGGTATAATCGGAAGTTAAAAAGAGGTTATGTTTATTTACTTCTTTCATTCTTACTAGAAATAAACAATGGGTAAAGCCAAAGCTGTTCCGCAAAATAGAAAGACGCTTGCATTAAAAAACGCACCATCTGTCTCGAAGGTAATTATTTTAAGCAATTTTTAACAAATATAACATTTTTCAGTAAAACTATCTGTATTATTTCAAAATAAAAATTGTTTCCTGCTTTAATTTAGAAACAGAAGAAACGAAAAGGTAATAAGAAATCAGATGTAATATATTCAAAAATAACTTGAAGAAACGAATATTTTATGAAATATACAAAGATATACTCACGGACAAACAAAATAATAACAAGAGAAAGAAAACATGATTCTACATATGCTCATACTGTTCAAAATATAAAAGGACTGGACTTTTTAACAAGAGATTTATCTGAGTCTACAATAGTGTGGTAAATTTTTATTCTTTTGCTCCAAGTACTAAATTTTAATGTAATTTCTAGCAAAAAGCATTTCCAATGCTGTCAAACATCACAATTCCTAAGATTAGAGCTTTATGACTTTTGGCAGTACGAGAACCTTTTCCAGAAATTACATTATATTTTATTTCTTAGAGCAAAAGGCTAAAGGCTTACACCCATTGTAGTTCTGACCTTAAAGAATACAACCTACTAACATCGATAATAAGAAGAAATACAGAAAGAAAGGCAAAAGACAGAAACAGAACATAATTTCTAATAGAGAAAAACCTGAGAGCAACTAGTTTTTCAGGAAACGCACTTTTTGATATGCTCTCTGACAAAGTGTAACTCTAAAATTAGCTGTTTAATTTGACAAATCTTTTCAACCGCTTCTAACAATTTTGCTATCACATTTTCCAATTAAGTAGACTCCATAGTATATTGTGTTACTAAGTATTTTGAGAAGCATTTGTTTAAATGACACATACAATGCGTCCATAATTGTGAGATGGCGTAACATTTTGTTAAAATACGAACAGGAAGAATGTGTTTCAACAGTTATATATAATTTAATAATTACTACTTTTCATTAAGCATTATTGGAAAAAATGGCTCAATTTTTCTTAGGGAACTTATATATGTAAGAATCAAGCGACTTTACCACTGGAAAGTATGTGTAACAGACGTAGTTTATACACATTTTGTCAGGAATTATATTGAAAAGTGCGTTCCCGGAAAAACTGAGATAGCCACGGGTTTTTCTCTGATTCTAATCAGGCCAATAATGTTGCAGAAACTGCCCGTACGATCGAAAATATTAAAAATAAACCAAAGGTTCCCAAGAAAACAATTAACTGTGAGCAAAATAAAACAGGAATCCAGAATCTAAAAGTAAAAAATCAAGAGAAAATGAAACAGATATCCGCTAGTAAAAAAACACAGCGAGTAAAATCTGGAAAAACGTTAAAATTGAACAATCATGAGATAAAACTCAAACGATTAGAAGAAATACTTAGCAGGAAGACACAAACCATGCAAACTGAGCGAAAGATAAAAAAGCAGCAGCCTCTCACGTTGAGAGATAGAATGATGGCTCAATTAAGTGCATCTAGATTCAGATTCATAAATGAAACATTATACAGCAGCGATAGCTCACAATCCAAGCAATATTTCAATGAAGATCCAGATGCTTTTAAAGCTTATCACGATGGATACAAACAGCAGATTGAACAATGGCCAATCAATCCATTGGACGTGATAATATCATCCATTAAAAACATGTTTGTACATTATCTTTTTTCTCTTTAAAACAAGTAAATTTATATTGCACAAACATTTTTCACATTTGAATGATTGCAGGCCAACCGACAATGTAATAGCTGATTTTGGATGTGGCGAAGCACAACTTGCCGCTTCCATTCCTCATGAAGTTCATTCATTTGACTTCATTGCTATGAATGACAGAGTAAAAGCTTGTGACATCACTCATACTCCATTATTAATGAGTAACGTGCACGTTGTTGTGTTTTGCCTCTCCCTAATGGGAACTAATCTCGACGATTATTTAATAGAAGCTAACAGAGTACTTAAAACCAAGTGAGTAATAATGATCTAACGATGATTATGATGCAAAGTACTAATGCCTCTGTTATTTGAAATTTAGCGGTATCTTAAAAATAGCCGAGGTCGAAAGCAGATTCGAGGATGTAGAAGATTTTATAAGACTATTAGGCTGCTATGGTTTTAAAAATACGTGGAAAGACCTATCTCATGATTTATTTTATTTTATGGATTTTAAAAAAGAAGAAGATATAAGCATGAAGAAGAAAAAGACTCTTCCGACAATTACCTTGAAACCATGTTTGTATAAAAAAAGATAAAACGTTATTGCATCGGATGATATGATTTTATAAAAAAATAAAATAAAATTTAAAGCTCGTATAAATAGTTTGTATATATATATATGTATTTATAAACTTTTACAATATGATACTAGTAAATTGTTCCATAACATTATTTAATGTTATATTGGTATATTTGATATATTACTATCCCTTACAAGTATATATATCAAACACCGTTGGATTAATTAATGTATGTGCCTGCTTAAACAATGTGCTATTCTTCAAAACACACATCGCTCCATTAGGCACAATTTATAATTGTAAAAGGATATTTAATAATAATAATTGTCTCATCTGTGTTACTATTTTTAAGATACATATATTAAAAATGCGCGCGTAATTTTTTACAAAAATATAATTTATCTGATATTTCTCCATTATAATTATAATTGTATACATATACAAGTACTCACTGAATGTGTTGTTTCACTATAGAAATATATCGTACATTTGTATGTACATTTGGAAGAAATGATTTAAAAAACGGATAAGAGTTTAATGAAACTTATTCTAGGTTTTTCAATTGTAAAGTTTAACGTCTATTTGGCTCACATCTATACCATCCAAAATATTTTCGCATTCATCTTTTAAATCTTCCACTTTGTGTAATATGAGAAGCTGCATTAATTAATTTTATTTAATACATAAAATAAAGTTATATATAGACATAAAATGTAGACATAAAATTGTAATATTTTTATCAACATATATGTGCCATAACTTACTTTTGCTGCAGCGATAATTTGTGCGACTATTTTATTGTTCAAGTATGGAATCTGTTCCTTTAAATCCCACGGATTAGCCTTTGCTATAGATTGTAAAGTTTTGTAACCGGCTTTGTACAGTTGACGTGCTCTACCCTACCATAAGATAGATACATGAATTTAATTTCATATTGAAGTATTTATGTGTGTGTCGACGCGTAACGTATTGCTCTATAACGATATACATAAAGTCAGCAATATATTTACTATCTTAACTGATGGAAGTTCCATTAATGTTTCTAACTCTGACGGACAACAGTAAGATAATCTTTTGCTAAATGTACCTAACATCTCTGTAAATGCCCACAACTCGGGCAGTTCCTATGAACAAAAAGAGATGAATTTATTAATATTACATTTATTATATTTATATAGATTTATATCTATTATAATTGATATCTTCTTTCGATCGGTACAGTTATATCTCACCGACTTACCTGGCAAAATCTCACTACGGAAGACGCAAACATTGATACTGTATTCAAAAGACTTTGTATAACGCCTCTATTAACTTGATACTTTTCGGCGACGAAATAAACCGAATGATGATTCCACAATTCATGTATTATCAACGTCACATAAAATCTGTCAACCACTCTCTTCTCGACAGACTAATCCAAAATTTGTCATATATAAATGAAGTATATATATATATATATATATATATTGATTAAATTACTTCGTATATAAATAAGTTATTACCTTGGGCGTTATACCATCACGTATTTTATTTGCCGCAGCTTCTGTTATCCCCAGCAGTCTGGCGACTTGCATTTGACTATCAGTAAGTGTCATTACCTTTAATGTTGTTATGAGACATATAATATTGATATACGTGCACAAAAAAACTTGTATATATGTAATATCTTTTATATAAAACTATAAATATTGTATTATTACCACATCATAATAGATACTGCCTACGGGAGTGATCTGTGATATAACGTCATAAGGTGTGACGAGATACAAAAGATGAAGATTATCAATTAGTATTAAATGTTTTTGAGCACTCTTTAAATCCTCGTATAAAGTATATGCAGTTTTTAAATCGATCGGCCCTGTAACATACATATATATATATATATATATATATAAAACATGAAGAGAACAAATGTAGGTATAATCATAGTTTGCCGCTCTTACCTTTCATTGCAGCTTGACCCAAGTCACAAAGCTGGAATTCAGTTTCACCCGTAAACGTGACCGTTTTTACACCTTTTTTAGCCAATTTTAACGATTTCTCTGTGCGCGTAGACTCTTGAGATGGAATGACAATAGTCACGTTACGATTACCGGTTTTATCTTTACTTTTAACTTTTATCATTCCGCATTTCAGTAACGCCGTTATCGTCTCGTCTGTGATAGTTTTCAAGTTAACGCCTATTTTATTCTGTTGAATGTTAAGTAAAGTTGCGGCCATCAATTTATGCAATTCACATCTAGTTGTCGCCATATTCAATTGTATCGCGCTTAGAATCAAATTATTGATCCCCCGATCGTTCTCTACGTGCAAACTACTGAGAGAGTCGTCCATTTGAGAAATCAGGAGATCCTTCACCTGTGATACAAATCATTCTTTGGTTCTTAAGAAAGTTAACTACATTATACGTTGATAAAACAAAATCCTTACCTTACTGATCTCGGGTTTTTTACAAATGAGTATACTTTCTCCTAAAACCCCCATGCCAGCGCGACCAGCACGACCAATCATTTGTTTGTATCTACTCAAGTTCAAAAACTGATTCCCGATATAAGGACTTCGTAGTATTACCTAACAGAAGATCATATCATGAGCAACTGCAATATAATCGTATTAATCACATGATACTCGAAAGAATTACCCTTCTCGCTGGCAAATTTACACCAGCCGCTAAAGTCGATGTGCAACATATTACGCATAGAGTACCTTCTCTGAAGGCGTCCTCTAGCAAGCGCCGTTCTTCGGATGTTAGACCAGAATGATGATAAGCTATACCAAAAGGGACAGTCTTCCGTAAAATGGGGCACAATCCTTCCTCAGTTTTGAGTACATTTAACAAGATTTTTTTCTCCTCCACTTTGTGATTGCCTAAACCTCTGCAATGGTAATTTTGACGCTGTACAATTCCTTCTCAGGGATAATATTTAAAATAAATATGAAAAAAGGAATATTTTACTTGGGCAAGACTTTGGTTAACAATAAAGCCACATTCTCGCAATTTTTGCGACTTGAGCAGAATATAAGACACGAGTCGTTCGGCGCCACTTCCATCACCATAATTCCAATTTTATCCGGATCTAATACTGCTATGTCATCTGGATACTTTATAGCAGAATTATTACATAATTTACATCAACTCGAACCCAGGCACCGTTCAGCGAGGGTTAATAATCTTACGGAATAAAGCTTGATGGAATCACCTTATAATCATTACTGCTTGTTTCTATCAGCAGTTCCTCACTATTCAAATTGACCTCCCACATACAATTTTCGCACTTCACATATTCCGTTATCTTAACGGGCCGGAAATTTTGCGAATATGTGTCCGCATTGAGAAATTGCGCTATCTCCTTTAGATTGCCTATTGTTGCGCTCATTCCGATCAAACGTATTGTATCTATAGGAAATAAGTCTTCTTAAAGAGAAAAAAAAACTGTTTTTTTCTTTTTTTAAGGTATAATTACTACTTAAGGTAGTATTTTGCTAAAATATCTGGTTATCATGATATACTGCACCATTGAAGAACATTATTTTTGTTAGTAGTCCCTCCAAAGTGGCACCTCTTCCTCCAGACTCTCCAAGTAGATGTAACTCGTCCACAACTATAATGCCAATCTACATGCTCAATCGACAAATATTTCTTTATCCATTACGTTATTGCTATACAGTAATTGTGACAAACTATTAATACTTACCTCCTCTAAGCGTTTCGTTTCTATTAAACTATTCACAAGTCCCAAAGCTTTCTCTATGGTACATATGTAAATGCTGTTCTTCCTCCGTCGTTTGGTTGGTGGGTAATGTCCTCTTGTACTGGCATATTCTTCGACTAGAAAACCTAACTTCAACGCTAATATGGCCATTGATTGAACCTATTTTGTATGAATAAATTGACAAACTCAGTTAGTTAAACATGTACTAAGTTAAATAAATATGTGTCTTTCAATATACTGATTTCAGAATGTCTCACCTTTTCTTGCACCAGAGCTACATACGGGAGTATAAAAATTGCATTTTTCTTGTTGCATATAATTTCCCTGAACATTAATATCTCTGCAACTAAAGTTTTGCCGCCACTTGTTGGCAAAGCATAAATTAAATTCTTCTTCGTCCTAATTGCTAACTTTAAACATTCATCCTGCCATTCTGCAAAATATAATTAAAATTAATACTTCTATAGGAACACATTAAACTACAATTGAGAAATTTGTAATAGAAAACGTACGATATAGTTCAGAAATTCCCTTGGCTTCTTGAATCAATTTTTTTATAATATCTGGTAAACCATAAAACATAGGACATTCTGCAGAATTTGTATCTTTGCTCTTTGTATCTTCTAATTTCGGTATAATATCATTTAAACGTAATTTCTTTTTTGGAAGATTAAATTTATTCAATGACCTAACTTTTGACTGGATAACTGGTGATTTATCTTTATCATCATTTTGTTTGGAGGAACATACAGCTCCTTCTTCCATAATATCATCATCAAAATTTGTGATGTATAAACATGATAAATTGTTCGATTCATCCTTATGTATGTTAGCTGTATTCGCTTTATCTAAAGATGTCTTTTTGGTATTTTCAGCTTGATATACATTGGTTGGTTTTGGGCTTGTGTCTTCTTTGCAAAATGTGTCAAATATATCGAAGCTGGCAACATTATCAGGAACAATTTCTTCATTTTGTGAATCAAACTGGGCAAATACTTCATTCATCAGGGACTTCTCTTGCCAGTCGTTTAAATTGGAAGATACACCTCCCGTTGTCGTTGATACAGCTATTGTAGGTCCACTGGTTTTAATGTTTCTTTTAGAAACTTCTGTTGTGGAAATATGCAATCTGCTATCAGTTTCTATGTTACACAATAACGTGTTATCCAACAACAACAATGATTCATTAGAGTGTGCATATTCTGATCTACCATCGTTTAAATGATTATCGTGTTTTTCTTTATTATAATTTGACATTTTACAAGCACATCGGCTGTAGAAGCAAAATATTCAGAAACCGAGTAATCCGCTGCTTCCTTAAACAAATATTAAATGACGATTCAAAATAAAATGTTTAACTAATAACACATTATTAGAATTATTTTAACAAGTTTCAGTGACGAGACTGATTTAAACAAATAATCATTTGAATTTATCACGACCGTCATAGCTGTCGGCGTCCATTGAAAACCGATGATGGCCGTCGATTGTCAGTTGTGATGGTGTGATCACCAGCGAAACATCACCTGATTGTGTTATTATGCACGAAGAGCCTGTGTGAGATTATACGATCATGAATATTATAACTACTCGCGTCACATCGTGTGTAAGTTTAGAAACATTAGATATGCGAACTGAGATAAAATTTCCTGGCTGGTATGAAGACGCAAAACGATGTTTTAGGTTAGGCCACTCTTACTCACGAGAAGTGTATCGATAAGTTGTCGGAGACGCAAAGATGAATTTCAAGATTTAATTCATCCGGAAGGTCGGGAGCCCAGCATTCCATATTATGTGGAGCGTGATGGGGAAGATGCAGATCTCAAAAGAGCACGGTATATTGATTTTTTTTTGTATGACATAAAAGGAACCGATGATGATCCAATAAAATTCCTTAATAATAATGTCGTACAGCAATGAGCAGTAGGAGTATATTTATAAGAAATAAGAGTAAGAAATTAATCAATCATAGTCGATCGTTCTCCTTAGATTCGAATATGATTGGTCAATTTCTTATTCTTACTTCTTATGAACATACTCCTAGTATGGTAGTTCATTGTAGACTATGTTATATATATTTCATCAGAGTTGGGAGTAACGCGTTATTTCTCAAACCTGCAAAATATTACGTCTAGATGTCCAGCTCTTCGAAGTTGTTAAAGAAGAAAGATTTTACATGACGTTAAAATCTTTTCCTTCTATCTACACGTATACCGTAACATCTACATGTAATATTTTACAGAGTTAGGAAGTAACATGTTACTTTTAAAAGTAACCGCGTTACTTTCTAAAACTATTATAATACATATGCAAACTAACAATTATAACAATTACTGTTGCCCAAAAATATAACTACATTACTGTTATCATTACTAATGAAGATAACATCATATCGTTATTAAATCATTATTGAAAAACAAAATAAAACATAAAATCAATAAATTTTATATTCTAATTACTATTATTTATAGATTGACATATCAGTCTCGTAAGCGCGGAATGTTGGAAAACGGACTACTTTTAAGCACATTTGCAAAAAAATACTTAAATACATTCAATGATACACAATTAAGATTGTATGATCATCTTATAAATTTACCATCAAATGACTGGGATATATTCCATTGGGCAACTGGTGTTAAACCGACCCCACCTGAGTTTGATAACGAAGTGATGGATTTATTGAAAAAACATACTCAGAATGAGGATCGACAGGCTAGGGTAACACAACCAGATCTATAAATATACATAGTACATTACGTAGTAAAATAATTAAAAAGTAATGTAACACATATATACTAGTGAAATAATTTAGTCTCAAATGTAAATTTACCTCAATAAAGGTATATATGTTTAGGAATAATAAAGAATATTATTCTCTTTATTTGGAAAAATCTTAATCTCTTTAATGTGTTCATATAAAATAATTAGACAATGATACAAATATGGTATCATCTCAACAATTATTCTATCTTTGAAATTTATAATTGTATGTTGAGAAAGAAATCATTGATGTATACATTACAAAAATACTTTATTACAAAAGTTGTATTATATACATGTTTTAATGATTGCAAATTATAAAAATATGGCAATAAGAAATACTAAATTATTCGATTCTATTAAATGACTAAAGCGCCAGAGGGGGAAATTTAGATACTTTTATTCTCACGCTTATGCAAAGTTACACCATCACGAACTCGAGAAATAATTTATAGAAAAATCAAAAGCAATAATTAACCAATATCCATGTATCTATTGGGATTTGCTCGATAATGTTTCGTTTGGCTGAAACTAGCAAGCCCTACCACTTTCTTTGTAGTTGCATTGTGTTTCGTCGCTGTAGTACTTTTTGAGCCTCTTGCCGAGCCTCTTCCCCTCCATGCACTGTAAAATTGCACAACAAACAATGGATTAACATAAAGTAGACAATAATCTCTTATATTGGTTGATCAGAAAATCCACAGCGAAATTTGTATGTAATACCAATCTGTCAAGAACGCGAGGAATTTTCCGAACAATCCAATATATATTTACGTGTTCTTCCACTGTGGAGAATATCAGCACAAGTTTACACGCACGTATATGTTACATAAAAAGCAATATGTTATTACCTTGAACCACCTCGTTTGTATCTTTTATTAGTACTTCTAGAGTTACTACGAATTTTCCGCTTTCTGCCACGGCGAGCGTTACTGCTGCTGCCGGAGAGATTAGAACTGTTGTCATTCCAAGTGCTTCCATCATCATCACTTTCCTCTTCTTCTACATTACCCTCGTTTAGCAATACTGAGGGAGACAGAATAATGAGTAATGTTGAAATAATATTGATGAATAATATTTAAAAAATATCTCATATGATGTGTAACAATATCATCAATCTACCTCACATACCAGTTTTTTCTGCCGCGTATTTCTGTGTAATGTCTAAGAGAGCTTTCCCATATTTAACAAAGTTAGCCCTAGTGACGTGCGGAATTTGTAACATCGCTTCTTCAGTCTCCGGCAAACGTTGGCTCATAACCCTGACGGCTACCATATTCATGATAGAAGAAGCAGATACATCCAGAGCTCCGGCGATCCCTCTTATTATGCTCATTAACTCGCCGTAACAACGATCTTGCAATTCCTTTATAATAATGTCCACTTTCTTTGTAACTGTCGAAACTGTAGCTACACCGCTTGTAGATTTATCCGACGATCTCATCGGGATTTGTATCTGAAATAATTCGGTCACGGATCAAGACATTAGGGCGCCTTTGCACGTAAGACATTTCTAGTCGTAGATCCGTGAAGAAAAGTGACCAGTCGCAGTTGATTATTCCTTTTGCGCTCGAGAAATAATCGACCGTGATTTGGTTAATTTTTTGACGAAATTACGGTTACGACTGGAACATTTGTTACGTGTAAAAAGACCTTTACTACTGAAAGGATATATTGCCGTAACTTACCTTTACGTCGTCTTTCGTCATAAGCTCGCTTGCCTTTGGTCCGATTTTTACGTACGCACAAGCTATCTCGTTATTAATGTACATACTTTCGTGTAGATATTCCTTTAGCACCATATGACGTAAGAGACGCTCAATATCGCCTCTTTTCCACTGTTTACCGCGACCGTACAATGGATGTTGCGCAAGACCTACAGTTTACAACAGATTCCTTGATCACGTCGACGATACAAGTACCGATCCAATTCTAATGCTGAATATAATATGCCAAACCTGATTCTCTGATCTTTTTAAGATCAGATCCCTTGAAGATGTCTGTTAAAAGTACCAATGTAAGGTTGCAAGTTTTTCTATTAGTGATATCTCGCACAGCCTTCATGATCGCCTTCGCATCTTCCGTTACGTCTAACTTTGTAATCTCCTCCTAAAATTGCCCATCAATTAATGATAATCTCTAATATGACAACGTATATGTGTATCGTAATAATGATTTATCTCGAATAACGTACTTTACTTCTGCAGTTATCACACGCAGTTGCCTTGTTTGTGGTACACTGCTCTCTGTTAAATATTTCTCCGAAATAATTAAGTTGCAAGGATCTACGACAATCCGTGGTGTTCTCACAAAAGGCCACCATTTTGTATAAATTATCCATGTGTGTGCTAATGGCTTGTGGATTCATATTATCCAGTTCGATCATTTTCCGAATTCTATACATGTCCGTATAATTGTAGAACAAAATGCAATTTGCGATCTCGCCGTCACGTCCAGCGCGGCCGCTTTCTTGATAATAGCCCTCGATGGACTTCGGCAGGGCAGCGTGTATGACATAGCGCACATTGGGCTTATCAATGCCCATACCAAACGCTATGGTCGCGCATATCACATGTATCTAAAAATATATTTACGTGAATAACGTAAATACGTTACAATGACATACTTATACACACACATGCACGCGTATTAAAATTAAAGTATTGAAAGGAAAGAGAAAAAAGAAAAGAGTATTTGTATAGGATAAAATATACTTCATCTGAAATCCATCTTCCTTGACAATTGCTCCGTTGGTTATCGGTTAACCCGGCATGATAGCTTAATGCTTTGATGCCATTGTCCTTCAAGTGCGCAGCATATTCGTCACAGTCTTTACGTGATAAGCAATATACGATGCCGCATTCGTTTCTGAATTTTTCATTTATCATACCGACAACCTCGGCAACACAATTCTTTCCTTTCTTCGAAATTATGCTGTACCTTAAATTAGGCCTGTTGAAACTTGACATAAACCTAGAAATATAGCCATATATATATACACACACACACACACATACATATATATAACGCAAGAAATAAATTTATATATCGAACGAACCATTTTGGATTAGTCATACCCAGTTGATATAAAATATCTGTTCTAACACGCGGTGTAGCTGTTGCCGTTAGGGCCATTATTGGTACTTTAGGATAATTATCTCTGAGACACTTTAATTTCTTATAGTCGGGCCTAAAATCGTGGCCCCACTGACTGACACAGTGTGCTTCGTCAATGACAAACCTCGCCAATAATTCCCTCTCGTATAAGATAGTCAGAGTATTACAAAACTTCTGTGAGGCGGAGATTTTTTCTGGCGTTACATATAATATTTTGAGAGCAGGTTCTTTCTTGCAAAGTTCTCTGTACACTGCTTCCGCTTGATTGTCCGTTAAAGTGCTAGATAAGTGAGCTGCGGGAATCTGAAAAATTTAAAACCATTTAAGAAATATCATATGTGACAACTTAAATATGGTATGTACACATAAGCATTTTCTTACGTCGAGCGAGGTAAGTTTCTGAACTTGGTCTAAAATGAGACTTTTTAATGGCGAAATAACAATTGTCAGTCCGATACTTATAAGTGCAGGTAACTGGTAGCAAAGAGACTTGCCACCTCCAGTGGGCATCAAAACAAAACAGTCAAATCCTAAAAGTGTTGCATTAATAGCTTGTAATTGGTTTGGCCTAAATATGTATAATCCAAACTTTTGACGAAATATCTAAAACAAAGAAGAAAACATGATTAATATACACATTATTTTTCATTGTTAATGCGTTACCTATGCATATCATATAATGTAATATCCACCATTATATTCGTATAATAAATTGCAAATAAGGAGTATACCTTTGACAATTCCTGCGAATGTCGATACGTTAAACCGTCAAATTCTCCACTAACACCATCGTTTTTATAGTTACCGGTAAATATTCCACTTTCAATGTTATATTTTTTGACTTTTGATTTTTCCTTAATATCACTTTTGTTACTTTGCGCATGACGAACTTTAGACTCTAAATCTATAATTACAGAACGAACGGTTGATGATTGACAAATTATGAACATAAATATGACCGAATAATATGTCGAAGTATGAATTGTGTACCTGAAAAATTATCATCTATATCGATATTACAATCTTCTCCCAGAGCTGGGAATTGTTCTATTTGCTGTGTTAATGTTTCAGTTTTTGTAGAAGACGTCTGATGGCTGCCTATAAAATATTTTCTCATTAACATCTATATGTTATTATATACATGTGTGTGTGTGTGTGTGTGTGTGTGTCATTTGTTATCTGCTTACCATGAAAGTTATTATAACTAGTGCTGATCCATTTATTTAGACTATCATTGATGTTATTTTGAGTACGTGTATTTTTTTCATTGCTGTTTGGAGTTTTAATATCGTTATTAAACGTATCTTTAGGGACACATTCAGAATCCATTGGAGAATTCATTGTTTTGGACATCCGTCGGTCCTTTTCCCACATTTCTTCTATCGTTTTAGAAACATCAGTACTTAATACTGCTTTAACAGGTCTTTTCAGTTGGAAAGTACTTTTTTTAGTAGTGGCTGCGATTTCAGGAGGCTTACTCGCTAGTGTCGATTCGAAGCTGCTGTTATGTTCTTTCTTACGTAACTCCATTATTGGACTGGACGATTCTTGAGGGAATTCTAACATTCTGGATACCGATGGACTCGACGTATTAAAATGATCATAATTACTTGTCAAAGGACTTTCAGACACACATGTAGCTGTTATCTCAGTTGATTTTGATGATACAGCAAAATCATCTGGAGATTTGCTTTCTTCATTTTCTTTTTCCAGACGTGATAGCTTCGTCTGAACCAGGCGTAATTTAGCTTTCACGTGCCGATGCAAACCTTGCACCTTCTTGAAATTGTCTGAGTCAAATTTCGGAAATTTTTCCAACACAGGTAACGGGATCAATTCAAGCGCGACACAGTATTTGTTTAAAACTTCTATTAGAAGATCCTTCAGATCTTCGCGTCTTTCTACCAACTTATCCTTTGTAATCTAAACACAACAGACAAAAACAAAGAAGGTAATACTTGGTTTACATACTTTTATGTTATAATCAATATTAATTTATGAGATGAAACTTACAGGTATGGTAGACATTGCTGGTTTTTTTTGAACAGATTGAATCCATGGGTCTAACTGCTTGTTCAAACCTAAATCTTTCAAATTCAATTGAATATCAGGCCCTACCCATTCTTTTCTCGGCGATAACTTAATATTGCGCTTCGAACGAGGGCTATCAGTATCAGAATCCGAAATTATGGAATTTTTCTGTTCCTTATTAGTGATACGTTTCTTAGGAGTCAGTAGATAGTTTTCCACACTTTTTGCCATCACATCGGCAACACCATCAGGGTTTACTTTGCTCTTTCCTAACGGCATGTCATTACTAGGAAGAACGTATTCACTGTTACAACTAGAGATAATTATTGATATGTTCAATGTTATCGACTATTCGATATTTTTTTGGTATTTGATATGAAAATATCGAATAAAATGTTATGAATAGAAAATCGAATATATATTTATTAACCATTCATAAATGAACGAATATTTTTTACGTTAACGTCTAATTTTTTTAAATTTATGATTAAATTATAGAATTTGCTTAAGGATCCAATGACGGGCTTTACAGCCCGTGTCACACTACGGATCAAGGATTGGGATTGAAATTTAATCACTCAGAACAAAGTTTACTAAACCTGAGGTTGGTTTTCTTTATTCTGATTGTTAAATTTCAATCCAATCCATAATCCGTAGTATGATACAGACAAATCTCATTCTACAAAAGGTACTTGAAGACTTAAGCTTTAAAAAATTTGTCAATCACAATCAACTATTCTTCTCATATTTAATCATGATTGGTTATTTTCTTAAAACTCAGACGCGCAACGACCAGTACTGGAATTCTGTAGCTTTTAATGCATTAACTTGTTTGATGTCTTTTTCTACTGATACTTTATTCGGTTTTCGATTTAAACACAAGCGTCTTCTGATACATTACTTATGTTCTTCACTGTCAGAAGACTCAGGAATAACAGATTTTGCAGAGTCGGTGCTATTATGCAATAGATTTGAAAAACTGGATTCCCTTGCAATTCTCTCTCGTTCTTCCATTGAACTTTCAACATAATATGGTTCTGATTTATTATGAATTTTATTTTTCTGTGCTTCCAGTGGACTTCCACATGATTCGAAACTATCTGAATTATCCTATAATTTAACATAATTATTTAGTTTAACTACATCAGCAAATATCGATGAAATTAAGCCCGTATCAGATTACGGATTGGGGATTGAGATTGAATTTGGCCAATCAATATAAAGTTAACTGAATTCAAGTTTAGTGAAACTTAGTGAACTTTGTACTAATTAATCAAATTTCAATTCAATTTCAATCTCTAATCTGTGGTCTGATACAGGTTTTACGCTTATCCGATGCGTAAGGGTCTTTGCTAATCTTCAATGTTTCAATTTTAATATAAGATAAACTCATCACACATACTTTAATAAGGCAAAAGGTTTCAGTTTCGAGAAGGAAATAAAAACTAAATTTCGAATAAGCATAATTTTATCAATATTTATGCTGATGTAAATCTAGCTAAACTAAATCTAGCTAAACTAAATAATTACCTTGAGCATTAACATAAACAATACTGTGTTATTAGAGTAGTTAGTAAAGAAAATTGTAAACTTACAAGATTTATTATCGAATCTATTGTCACCAAATCTCTAGTTGCTATTTTTCGATTATCAAAATAGGAGTCATTTAATGATTTATCCTTTGCATCTGATATATCGACTATCTCTTCTTTCACCGACTTGGGTGTACTGCAAAATATAAATTTTTTATTAACTTTAAAAGCCAAGAACAGTCACATGCACGTTAATATTTTAATTAGATTTCTTTACTAATGAATAAATTGTCTTACCTAGTCATTGGTGTACTTTTGTCTGATGATTTGGTCGAATACTTTTGTAAAACCGATAGGTTATAGGAGGGATTTATCTTACACACGCGCACTTTTTATTTATGCCATACAATGTGTAGGCGGGAGTAGAATCCGCAAGTGTAAGTAAAAATCTTTAGTAATACTGATATAAAACGTCTATGTGACGAAATATTATGACTGCAAATATAGGTGAAACTTTTGGAACAACAATCCAATAAACGTCACACAAAAAACTCAATAATATAACCTGTACAATGCTAATACTATAAAATGAGATTCTGATTGTTCTACACGTTACATTCTACAATAATTATATATCGATATTAAACGCTATCTGACAGAATATGTTTCCTTGCGGAAAATGCAGCACAATAACGATGCAAAGTGAGCATTAATTTATATGAGATCACTTCGCGAACCCGCCATTACTCCTTCTTTCTTTCCTTCAATTCTAATGGCGGGCTGCCTGTCGGCCTTATATCGTCCCAACACCACTGACAAATGTTAAGCCAGCGGCACACGATGCTTGTTTTCGTGCTGGATGGAAATACCGTGTTTTGATTAGTGCATTATCATCCATTTGCGGAAATGCACCAATCAGAACGTAGTATTTCCATTCAATAAGCAATCCAGCACGAAAACAAGCACGGTTTGCCCCTGGCTTAAGGTGCATTTCGCTTAACGCTCGCAACGACCGCGAGCATCATTTTATCCTTGTGTCTGTTGAATGTTAAACAAAGGCAGAACAATGCTCGCAATAGTTGCGAGCGTTAAGCTTAATCGTTGGAACGCACCTATTGTAGACCACGTTTAACCCTCTGAAGTTGCACGTACGTGTGAATTTAACTTTATGCCCAACAATGTGCAACTTTTGCTAAGGTCCACTTCATGCTGCAAATACTCGAAACGCCATATAGACCAATAATATTTTTTCTTCGAGCGCTTCGAAGCATTTGCAGCGTGAAGTGGACCCCACCTTTTGTGCACAACATGGGATGCGAGACGAAATGATCACAGTTGTTTTAAGACAGGTGCTCTTACAATAACAGTCAGTGAGAAAGCGTAATGACGATACGTGTGACGTGATCAGTGAATAATTATCACTGAAGACCTTGAACTTGATTAGTCCCGAGTGATTGTTTATCAGTTTTTAATTTATATATGTATATATATATAAAATCAAGTGTGACGTTGTGTTTTTCTTATTCTTAAATATTCAAATGTTACTTAAACACTTAATTAAATACATCAATTATATATACATTGAAGAATCTTTTTTATTTTCGATACTTCCGCGATCATACTAATTTATGTAAGATTGCCCGAACGATAATTTACTATTGAACAAAATTCCAAGTGTACTTTGTGATATTATGAATAATATATTTCGTTGTAACACACAAATACCGATATCTCTTCGTTATATCGCAACGTTAACGTATACGTGGCACAAGCAAAATTACATAATCGATAATTCTAAGTAATTGTCAACGATTATGTAAGGTAATCTCATAAATATACTACAGGATACATTCACTTTAAAAATTTACATATTATGTCAGGAATATTTTAATAGTGACAAAATAGGATTACAAAGTTTATATATTTATTTATTAGTATATATATATATATATATATATATATATATATATGTGAAAATCGAATATTTAAATAAAA